>NC_039359.1:14065494-14166242 GCF_003573695.1 Papaver somniferum
GTTTCATAATGGCTATTGAAGATAGGGATTTCTGGATAACTGATATGGGTCGGATATATAAGGACATGTATTTTTATGATTGCAAAGCTGGTACAAGTGGAGACAAATTCATGGCTATGATAAAGGAAAGGATGGTAAATGAACAGGGTATGGATCCTACACTTGAGTTATTTTTATTTAGTGATAATGATGGGAATGCATGGGATAAGTGTGAATCAGAAGATATGTTTCATTCATTCTGGAAAATTGGGAAACCAAATAAAAGCAATTTTGTAAGATTGTGGATTGCTCCAATTATTCCTATAACAGTAGAATGGGGTTTTTGTTGTGATACTGCTAGTGCTATTGGGATGAGTTGTGTGACTGAGGTGATAAGTCCAGTGAAGAAGAAATTAGTGAGTAAAAGGGTTGAGGTTAGGAGGAGTCCAAGACTTAATAAACAAGATAACAACCATGTTAGGAAGCTTGATATGAGACCAACAAGACTTGATTTTGTGCATGAAGAGAAAGATGTTCCAACACAAGCATCTGTTGCAGACAACCAAGAATAGGGGTATGGAGATATTCCAACACATGCATCTGATGCAGACAACCAAGAACAGGGGTATGAAGATGACCAGGTGAATTTGCCTAATGTACATACAGATGAGTGTCATCCTGATGATAGGCCTGAGTTTCTGTTTAAGGAACATGCAGATGAAGATGCAGAGGAGGGTGAAGATGAAAGTGAAGCTGAAAGTGAAGATGAAAGTGAAGATGCAGAAACACAAGAAAAGTTCATTTATGAAGATTGGATTTTTATGCGTGCTAGAGGTATAGATGTTGGTAATGAGCCTGATGATGCACGGATAAAGGGTTTTTTGAATGGTTGTAGAAAGGTAATTGGCTTAGATGGAGCTCACCTAAATGGTAAGCTAGGTGGTACAATGCTTACAGCCACTGGTATAGATGGTCAGAATGGGGTATATCCGATTTATGTGATGTTTACTACAAGTGAAACTGAAGAAAACTGGTTCCTGATGTTGAAAGAATTGAGGAAAATGATTCCAGAAATGGATGGACTTACCTTTATTTCTGACATAATGAAGGGCATACTTGAATCAGTTAAAAGGTTGTTTCCCTTGGCCAATCTTAGATACTGCCTAAGGTAAATTCATTTTGTCTTTTTATTTCCTTATTCACACATTTGTAATTGTATCTCTGTTAATGTTTGGCTTGTTCTTTTTCCAGGCATCTTTACTTGAATTTCATGACCAAGGGATTCAGGAATCCAAGACTAACATACCTTCTTTGGCAGGCTGCCAAGGCATACAAGTATAAACATTGGGAGGTAATGTCTGAATGATGTTTCAATATAATTAATAAATTGGCATGTTTCAATAGTAATGAATGAATTGGCATGTTTCAATAGTAATGAATGAATTGTCATGTTTTTAGTTAAATGACTTAACTTAGATACTCTACATATTTTCTAGGAGGCCATGCAAGAAATGGCAGGGATAGATCCCAAAGCATATCAGTACTTGATTGATGCAGAGCCAAAGTCTTGGGAAAGATCATGGTTTCCTCATGATGTTGCTTGTGAACACATCTACCCCAACTTTTAAGAAAGTTTTAATAACATGTCCCTCAAGATCAGAGACAAGCCTCTCACTCAGATGGTTGATATGTACACACACTTGGTGATGGTGTTGTTTTTAAAAAGAAGAAAGCTTGCTTCAACTTGGAAATTGGGTGATATTGTTCCTGCTGGAAAGGATCTCATTGAGGTGATGTCCAATCTTAGAGGTAACTATGAGTGTGATCCTTCTGAAGAGATGAAAGTGTATGAGGTGACCAACAAAGCTACTGGAAAAGTTTTTGTGGTAAAAGTAGAATAACAAACTTGTACATGTAGACAGTGGCAGTTGAGGCAGTTCCCTTGCCTACATGCTGTAAAAGCCTTGTTCCCTATGAATCCTGATTGGGCCCAGTAAGTAAATTTACATCAACAATGTTGTTGTGGTTTGCTTGTTTAAATTGAATACTGATTTACACCTAAATATGGTTATGCAATAAATGAATGATGATCATTGCATCGATAATGTGCAGGTACTGCAGTAAATACTACACTATGGACTACTATAGGACCACCTACTCATGGTCAATAACCCTATTGGAAGACATTGATGAGTATGAAAATAAGGTTTTTCTAGATCTCAAATACTTTAACTTTTTCCATTGTCTGATATTTTTGTTTTCAGAATCTTTTCATTGAAAGATGTTATCTAATTTTGTCATTTTACTTTATTGTATCATTATTTTTTTCATTATTCTCTAGATCCGTGCATTTAAAGTATACCAACCCTAACTTTCTTTTGTTTGCAGATTGGTATCAAGATTATACATCCACACATATTGAGAGATAAGGGAAGAACTTGTGTCAAAAGAAAGAAGTTTTGGTATGAAAAGAACAAGCCGCGCAAAAGAGTAACAAAGTGCAGCGTTTGTAAAGGTCTTGATCATAACATCCTTACCTGTCAAGGTCCTCCAGTTGGGTCTAACCCCAAGAAGAAAGGTGTTAGAATGGAGTGTTCTGTAAATGGGGATGAGTTTTGTATTACTGATGCACCAACAAAGAAGATGAGGAAGGCCTTGTCTGCACCAAATACTGCATCAACATCTGCATCAAAGAAATCAGCTGAGGTACCACCATTGTCAAAGGGAAAAGCAACTGCTACTACACCATCTACTTCTTCAGCTGGTTCCCAGAAAAAGGGTAAGCCAATTGCACCATCCTCCTCCACTGCACCCAAAAGGAAGGTAACACATCCATATACTTCTTCTACACCTTCATCTGTCTGTTTTAACCAGACTTATCATGGTACTGTTAATATTTCTAGACAAACAATTAACATTTCTGAAACACCATCAAAAAGGGTTAGAAATCCTAACTCTAAATATCAGTAATATCAGAAATGTTGGTTCCTGTTTTCCCTTATTTCTTTTAGCATTTCTTTGAACAATCGAAAGTTTGTTATGGCAGACATACTAGTAGTCAGTTTCTGTTTTAAGAGTCATGACAGTATTTTATTTATGAATCTATGGTTTTTAAAGTATGGAGACAATGATGCTTTTATTTGTTAATCTAGGTTATTTCATTTAAAATACTCATAACTGCAAACTAACATTACATTGAGAAATACTTCAATCTGTTACATTAACTTTGTGGACATGGGTTAACTTCTAATTCTGCACTTTATCTTCACTTTATCTTTAAATTGTGAACAAATTTGATCTTCAGAATTGTACAGTTGCTTTTGTTTTTCCACAAAGATTGCATCAGAAACCCATTGGAAATCTTCACACTTTTGGCATTTTAGGTACCCAATACCATAATTCCGTGATGTCTGAGCTATGTTTAACATCCTCACCTTAGTTGAATGGCATTTGGGGTTGATACAAGGAGTTTGTGACCAAGGACAGTCAGAAAATCTGTGATCACCAGCACAAGCATCACAATCTCCCTTATACTGAGGTGTCGTGGATTTAACTGCATCAGTAGCTCCATCAAACCATTCAAAATATGAACACATTGGATTAGAACAAGAAAGGAATTTCTTCTCTGAATTGACACCATCTTTAACCTTTAGAATATTTCGAATTCCATTACAAGGAACTAGTTTACACCGTGAGTAAATCCAAGGACAATCCATGGATTCATGATATTTTTCGCTACACATTTCACATTCGTGCATTTTGATCAACTATAAATTAAAATCATTACTATGCTACATATTCTAATGATGCTTCTTTTTTATGGAAATTGAACTTACCATTTTAATGCTTGAGCTAGCAGCCATTAAAGTTGATGAAGAAACACTACCAATATACTGTAAATATGTTTTGTATCACCACCATATATAAGAGTACTCCTGGTGAAAAAATGGTCGTTATTTTCAACGGTCGGGATCTGTCACCGTCCATTTCATATCCTCGGATACGTGTCACCATCTAATCATTTTGGACAAGATGGGAATTTTCCAATATTTGAGGGCTAAGATGGTAAAATTCCATGACTCGTGCATGTCACATGTGTCGCAGATTCGTTGAATCTAATCGCGAAGGACATAAATGTAAATTTCCCACACGTGCGGGTATACATGTGTGCTTTTTTGACTAATTAACTATCTCTAACGTTAAAAGTAAAGTTTTGGGACATTTTGACTTATTTTTTAACGTTCGGAGCATTTTGACAAGGTGATGTTTTGGGACATTTTGACTTATTTTTTAACATTCGGAGCATTTTGACAAGGTGATGTTCGAAGACTATCCACCTCTCCATAAGAAATTTTTTTGATTACTAAATCATCAAGTACTTCAGCTAACAGAGCCCATCCTTCTGTACTGTCACCACTAGGAAAACTAATACTGAACTTCTTTGCATCTCCCCCTTTCCTGAATCTGGACAATCTCATATATTCCCATGCATCGTTATTTTGGATTTGACATAAATAAACATCATCTCCAAGTCTCTCAGACTATTTCGTTTTTTGCTGCTCCTCCTTAGAATTAAACTCTAAAATCTTCTTGACGCATTCAATCATCCTTGGATCTAATGCCATCTAAGACCTGAATCCCCCATTACCACTCTCGGTCACCTTCACCATCTTCAAAAATGCAAAGTAATTTTTTTCAATTAAAAAAAACTTCCTTTCCAGCTGCACCTGACATCTCAAAGGTTTGATTCCATATCCAAAGTTGTTACCCTTTTTCAGAATGTTAACACTACTTCCAGACTTAAAAGAATCTTCCAAGGATTTTGATTTATCTAATCCTTTCGTAATTTTTTCCTTTCTCTGCTTAGATCTACTGGTGATCATAGTAAAATCTAAACAAGAAAATGGGAAAAGCAAACTCCACTAACCAATAAATCCCGGCGCCAAGGAAAATGATTAAAGATCCGTCTTTGAACAGTGGAGAAGTTCTATTAGCACACTCACAAACTGATTCAAATCTTAGGATCGAAACGATTGTGAGCCTGAATTTGCAGGGAATTTTCGCCATCTCTCTTGAAGCACACGTTCACATTTTTGCAGGAAAAGAACACAAGACTTTGACCTTTGTATTGTATTGTATAGTGCCAGTGCCCATATACTTTTTGACATTTTAATATATAGATGCTTAATCGACCAATATCAACATGGTGGTCAATATAAAGGGAAACTCTTATGGATGGAGATGAAATCATCCGGAACTTAGGGAGTATCTTCGTGTATGTCGACCTTTAGTGATGAGTGGAGTTAAAACTTACCATGGGTGAAATAAAGATGATTCATCTGGTTATTAGGTGCTTGTCTCAAGATTTTGAAATTCACAATGCTTATAAACGTTGTTTATTTGAACAAAATCATAGCTTCATTTAGCAACATTTATATCCGTCACTTATTACGTCCATTAAAAGAAAAAGAGTCCAACCGTTCGTATGAGAAAAAACATATACATTCGGACACTTCATGTCCAGATGGGATATCGGATCATCCTATAAGTGTGTGGGTTCTTCATGACAACCTCTTCAAATTTGAGAGGTCTCCTATTGACTTCACAAACATATGAATATTAAAATCACTCATAGTAATACTTTTTGGTCCATAAGATACAGACTATTGATTTTATTTTTTCATAGGAATTACCTTAATAAAGCCAAAGATTTGATTGATCCACGAAAAACTTAGTATAGTGATGCACTGATGCTTAATCGGCATACGAAATGGAGGCTTTATGGGATGAAAAAATGTACATCCGTCTACTGTTTTTTTCTTTTTGGGAAAAACAAAATTCTTTCGAATTGAAGTAAATCTCGATCATTTTTCTTCAGATTTTTGGGTCGGAGAAATACAGTCGTTGTATCTCTCAAAAATTGAAAATATATTTTAGAGTTATAATTCCATAGACGAAGAATTTTGAGATAAATTTTCAGCCAGAAAATTTTTTCGATATGCATCGGGGTCATATTTTAGGTTGTTGTTATTTAAATTAATCTCTCCCAATTGATAGGTAATGATTATGGTGCATGTGGGTGGAAGAAATTTTAAAAAATATTGATGAATAATGAAGCTTTTTCAGTTTGAAATTCAACCCAGAAAAACGATTCGTACGCGGATCATAATGCAGACGAGAAAAAATATTCATGGTTCTGTCACTTTGGCACGCGTAAGATTGTCCCTAATTGTGTGACCTCCGGAGTCACTAGAACTATTTTGAACAAATTTCTCTGTTGCTAAATTTTTCTCTCTCTTCAGTTGGCTCCTACCATTGCACGGTCATCTAGTATGGAGGAGGGAGTAATTTGAAGTTTCTAAAATCCGATTCTTCACAGTTCCACCACTCCTGGAACCAGTATGTCAATCAAATGCATATGCGAGCTTAAATAATTTGTACAATTCTCAGTTATACCCATCATACAGGTCGAATTGGTACATCAGTAACATATAAATAAATTTGCATATACATCAACACTCGGATTATGGCGGATTTAAAGTTTTAAATTACGTCACGATTTCGAGGGAGGACCCGTAGATTACTGGAAAAAATATGACAGCTCGGTATAAACATTTAGGCTAGTCAGCTACAGAGCAAAAGTTATGGAAGAAGGAGTGCTAAAGTTGTTGACAAGTTGGATAATGGGTGCAAATAGGCTTAGGAGTTGGACTAAGGAGTTATCTAGACTGGGTATGCAATTGTTCAAAGCTGGCTTCCCACCTGCCCAATAGTGTACCTATCTTCTCTGGGGCATTATTCCCAAGTATGCTCCTAAGTAAATCGGTACCCGGAAGAGTAATCTTTATTATAAATGAGTAATTATCTAAAATATTGGTTAGCTTAATGTTTTGCAAGATTTTATCAAATAGAAAAGAAATAAGATAATTACTACTGTAACGCATAGAAAAAGTAGAGGTTAATGAAATAAATAATAAAGATCTCCATTATAGGCCGGTCTAAAAAGTTTGATGTTTGTTCTCCGGTCTCACCTCAAAGTTGAAAGCATGTTTTTGTATTTAATTCGTATATAAATAATATTCCAAACAGACGCCATGATGTTTAGTAGTCAACAATATGTCATGTGTCTATCTCTCTCCCCCCCTTCTGCAGATTTAATTTTTAGGTATTCGTTTTCTAATCCAATCTAATCGGTATGATGGATGCTAATATTTCACTAAATATTCTAATGTGCTTATTTCGGACGGTTCCTACGAGTATGCCAAATTTATATTTGTCATCTGTGCACCCACTATAAAATCAGTAAAGTGGAAACTTAGATGATAAGAATACCAAGTATACCATAATTTTTTCGTTAAACATATGCAAGACTCGTATTGTATATTCTAATACAGACACGTACTGTCAAGGAGATTACTTAAACAAGACGTAGATTTGGTATATAACGCAAGTTCAAATCCGAACCAATCTATAGGATCAAACCAAGTGTTTATTAACGTATATGTGTATTTACTTTAATTACACGACACACGAGATTTTATTAATAAGGAAAATTGCAAGGCAGGAAATCTCCGGGACCTAGTCTAGTTTTAATACTCTCACAATTAACCGTTATATAAATTGACTACAACAACTTTGTATAGTTGAGACCAAATAAAATAACTCCAAGTTACTCTGTTCCTTCAGTGTCCCTGCGCCTACAACCAATCTGCTCTAGGCACGTGAATGCAAAGAAAGAATATGTTATCTCAAGTTGCTTCACCCGTTGTTGAGTCTTCTACCACTCAATTATTTTGTATCGTAATCCGAACGATAAAGGACTAATCTGTTTCACTAACTGCTCTATCAATCTCCAAGATCGACCAGTTAATCATGTTAACCAAAACATATTCTGATATCTATGTAAACTCCAAAGTAATAGACAAATCAGAAATAATTGGTTAACCTAATAAGGATCGGTCCTGCTATAGATCCATGGGACCGGTCCTAGTATAGATCCTTGTTTAAGGTATCGGTCCTAAAATAGATCATCTCATTCCTAGGTTGACATAACGAAGTCGACTCTAATAATCTAATCAAGCAGATAGGAATACAACCATAGTAGTTAAATTTAATTTGCATGTAGTTGTTAAGTGTTATTTAAATTTTGGTTTTTGAACATCCTCAAAAGAGAGTCATCTTCAATAAATTTAATAAAAACATCCTCTAACCGAATCTATCTCTTTTCTTCTTGCATGCTATAATATAATAACTCTTTATCCTCTGACAATTTTCTTATATTTTATATATACTCATATGTTGGTTTTTGGTGTTTTTCTCTAGGTAGCGACTCACCTTGCTGGATGTACTACCGAGATAATTGAGCAGTTTTGCATCTGTCCCTTCAATTCAGCGTGCATCAATAATCTATTCATATCCTATACCTTTTGATTCTCCTTTGCACGAGAAGATCCAAACTAAAACTTTTTATAAAACAAATCTTATTCTTAGCAGACAATCTTTTCTTTCTCTTTTTGATATCCCTAAAAGTAGTTATTTAACTTGTAGCTAGGCCCGTGTCCTACTTGTTTATATGCCAAGTTTGCAAACCTTTCAACATATGTACAACATTCATAAATCAGAATATCGTCTGAGTGAATAAACTTCTGATGTTCTCTTTACTACTCTGTCTATTTTTTCCATGCAAAGATTCTTCTTTACAGCTTTCTGAAATGGAAAATCAAGTTAGAGAAGTCCAAGAGAGAATGGGTTCTGCTTCTGTTTCGGATAGACTCATAGCCTTAAAACAACCAGTTATATTTTCAGATGCTTTAATTGAAGGAGTTGAACAATGGAAATATTGCTTCTTAGCAAAGCTCTATGCAGATAAAAACTTGACTGTTGGAGAGTTGGATAAAGAGCTTAAGAATCTATGGATTAAACGTAAAGAAATCTTCATCAAAAAAAAAGAACCGGATTATCATATGGTCAAGTTCTATTCGCAGGAAGAATATGAGCTGGTACTAAAATTCAGGTCGTGGTTTATAGAAGGAGATTTGTTTATTATGGAGCCGTGGAATCCTAAATTTCCAAAAAGTTCGATTGATCTCACAAAACAGCTGCTTTGGCTAAGATTGTATAACATGGAATTCTTAAATCCAACTATTGTCAAAAGCATTGTATCTGCAATGGGAGAAGTAAGAGAATTAGACCCTCCAGATTCTGTAGTTTCTAAAGGGAAGGTTCAGAAAGTTCAAGTATTGATTGATGTCAGAGACCCTTTGAGTCGAGGATTTTGGATGAAGAATGTTGTAGGAGAAGAAGTTTGGATTATACTTTTTTATGAAAAGCAGCCGTTCAATTTATGTGGATACTGCTATACTATAGATCAGAAAGAAAACGAATGTGCAGAAATAGCAGACTTTCTACTTCAGCAGCAAAAAGGTCATTTGTCCACTAATTCAATTCTTGACCCCTTCCTGGAGCAATCCAGATAATAGAGGAGTTAAATCTTCATCAGCCAGCACTTCACCGATATAGACAGAGCCAGAATCCCACATGCAATAACTGTTACTAATGATCCAACACATGCAATACCTGTTTCTCAGTAGATAGTGGCTACTGGAGATTTTAATGAAGATTCTGCTCCAATTTCTGCGCCAATGGTGATCTGTGCTACAACACATAACTCGGTAGAAATGGAGTCTTTTCAACGAGTTGACTCATCGAGTCATAATGTGACAGTTGCTTTGGTGGGGTGTGATACACAAGGTATGATTCAAGTTAATGTTAGTCGAGGCAGAACTTTAGAGCAGACAAATATTAGGCAAGGAAAAAGACTTAGAATGGAGATGGGAGAAAGTAGCAACCCCAACAACAATCGTTCTCAGCAAAAGGAGATTAATGCTTCTCCTAATCTTTTAAGGGTTATTAATAATTCTAATTTGGGAAAGGAAATTTCTTTTCTTGCTCCTTTATCAGGATTAGAAGGTACCCTAGATTCAAATCTGATTTGAGCCTATCTACAATTAGGGGATTTTGATATGTCGATGGAAAGATATAAATCCAGTAACTGCTAATGTGACTAGAGGTTTAAAGGGTCCGCTTCAATCTCTCATAAATCTCTATGAAGAAAACCATTTTAATCATTAATCCTCATCTGCTAATGTCGAATCTTCCGAAAATACCCAATTAATTGTGGATGACTCAAATTGTTCTCCAAATTCTTATCCATCGTATCATGGGACTGTTTTAGAGAAAAACTTCTCAAGGACTTTCGGAAATAAACCATCCGGCACTGGTGATCAGGTACACTATTATATCTTATCCGGTACTCACAATCATTTCCGTCTTTGATTCATTATTATACTCAACTGATTTTGTAAAGTAGATTAACTAGAACTAGCACTATGGAGGTTTTAACATGGAATGCACTAAGGATTTGCCTCTAAAGAAACTAGAGATTACTTAGGAGACATCATAAGAGATCATAATCCAGATATAATCTTTTTAAGTGAAACAAAAATAAGTGAAGGAAAAGCCAAAGCACTAATTCAGACCTACTGCTATCCTAATTCATTATTTGTAAGTTCAGTTGGTAGAGCGGGAGGACTCATTCTGCTTTGGAAACATGGTTTCCCCTGTGATGTAGTCTGTGTCAAAGATAACATAATACATCTTTTGGTTACTTCTAACCCTGCTAAGGAGGAATGGATGTTATCCTGTATGTATGGTTTATATATGATGATATCAAAAAGTTACAATGGGATTTTTTAAAATATCTCAGTGATAATGTTTTTCAGCCATGGGTAGTTATGGATGATCTGAATGTTCACCTTAAGTCTACAGGTCAGACTTCTAGTTCTACTTCTATAAACAATTGGGTCTGTAATACGATAGAGGAAGCAGGTTTAATGGATTTGGGGTACATAGGAGGTAACTGAAAAGACGAGGGTACTCAAATACACCACAATATTTTATTTTGATCACAACCTATATAAGACCCACTGTGTATAAACCTCTTGGAGCAACAATCACTCAAGGAAAATTTCAACACAATGTCCACTTGAAATAGGGTTAGTCCGAACTGGTCTAACACATGAATAATTATATCAGACAAGTGGAGAAATACAATGCACTTTGTGTGATCGTCTATGGATATGAAATCGAGACAATACAACGACAAAGTGTTCACTTGATACCGAAACCTTATAAGATAAATATCAAGTGCCTAGTTAACGTACAAGTGTAATTACTTTAATTATAATATAAAAACAATTATAATGCGGAAATAAAGTAAAGCACACACCATAATTTTGTTAATGAGGAAAACTACAATCTTGTAGAAAAACCCCAGGACCTAATCCAGATTTGAATACCCAATGAATTAAGATGCTACAAAAAGTAAACCTGCAACTTCGTGTAGACACTAATAAGTAAACTTAAATCCTAGTTACTCAGCTTCAACAGTATTCTTGTTTTGACAATATCTAGCAGGATCGAAGTTCTCTATATATATTTGTTTTGATAATATCTAGCACAATCGAAGTTCTCAATAGATATTTGATACTAGATATCCTAGCAGAACAAGCGTTCTCTTTAGGACTTAAATCTAATCTATCTTCTTAATGGTTCAATCTTTCAAGACAGGATTCCTTTGGATCGTATTCCAAACAGTGAAGGATAAACTGTTTGGTAATAAAACTCACTTTATAATCACAATACCGAAATATATGATATAAGCACAGTTAAGGATCTTCAATTTTTAAGACCTGTTTCCAGATCCGAAGTTCCTCGGTTACAAGATCAAACAAGACAATGATTACCGAAATAATCAGTCTTGATTACAAGGTTTATGATAGAATCACAAACTACTTGTTGATCTTAAAAAGGATTATGTTTATTGAAAATACATAACCTCTTTAATGTGGCAAATCAATGAATCTATCTTACGGATCTAGAAAGACTTATATCCGTAGAAACGTTGATCTTTGATCTAGTTTGAGTGAGGCTTATATCAGAAGAGAAGGTTCTCAAGAATAAACAAACTAGGTGCAATCAAAGATTCAAAAACCGTTAGTCAAACAAATCAATAATCGAAAACTAAAATGACAATGCAATCTTCTAGTTTCCCACCAACGGTACTAATAGAGCTTCTCAATCCCAAAGAAGACTATAAATTGAGCGGTCATAAGAGATTTCGCCTAATTAGGTTACTCTCCTCTCAGAATAGGCGGCTTCACCAGTAGCAGCACAATAGAGGTAGTTTGTTGTTACGAAGGATTAGTTTGCTAGATATGCAAACTTAGGTATTTATAGATCAAAGAAGTTTGGACACCAAGGAATTTCCAAAACCGAAAATATTCTCAAGATACGCAATAAATAGCAAGATTCGGTTTTCATAATTTCTGTAAATAAGATGCTCAAATCTTAATGTTGACATTATTCACGTGTGCACATTAACCAAATATATTTTCGGTATCTCTAATATTTCTAGAATAATAGAAAACTCGAAAATCTATTTTTGGATAAATTTTTGTGTTAAAAACACAAAACGTGCTTAGATTGGGTTGAGATTTCTTGAGGCCGATTGCACATGTTCATAGGATCGGTTCCCCCTTGTTGCACACGTTCATAGGATTGATTCCCCCTTAATTATGGTATAAACTTGTATTCGGTTGCACATGTTCATAGGATCGGTTCCCCCAATACTAAAAACTTGTTGTACATGTTCATACCATCTCAGGTGATTACTTAAGATCGTTTTCACTAATAAAAGTCATACCAATACAAAAGTTAGGCATTAAGATTAGTTTTACCAAGATACATAAACACGTTTATGAACGGTTATACTTAATCATACATATTGGTAATCCAAAAGATTTGCTATTAATAATAATAATCAAGCAACTCTTTAAAACAATACCAATAAGCCTAGCGATTTCCTTTTCAATTCATAAAACAAGTTTATGAACATACTTCCTTTAAACAAATATAAACACTGTTTCTTAGGATGAAATCTTCACCTTTACCCATATACATAGTCATAATAGCATCCAAAAGATTATGTCGATGTCATATCTACGAAGTTCTAAAGATAAACATTATACTTCGTGATTCAATAAATTCCTTAGCACTTTGATCATAATAGTATAACTTTGCATGTTATATTTTCAATCTAAAAGATTTGTAAGACACAAGATAGATATGGAACAATTCAAGTCATAGTTACTAAACTCAAGTTGAAGGATGATGTCTTTGTTGTCTTTAATCCATCTTCAGATCTTTGTGAGTAATTGGAGCACAATACTTCTATCATTTCTAGTCTAACCTATCGAAGTTGACTGTAGTTTACATAATAGGGACTCGAGTTTTGGAACTAAATAAGACAACCAATCTTGACATACCAACGCTTGGTGGGTTCAACCGAGCAGTGCTCTAACAATCTCCCCCTTTGTCAGTTTAGTGACAAAACTCTATTACATATGGAGATAAACGAATTACAAAAATAACTCATACTAATTTGCATGTATTCAAAAATAAATGTCACTGTTGACATTATGATAACAAAGCTATACTACTCCCTCTAAAGGTAAGATAGGTAGATTTTCAATCCGCACGTCTTTGTTACCCACTTGGTAATGATATGTTACTCCCCCTTAGTCTATGCTTACTCTTTTGTTAGATAAGCGTTTAAGAACAATTGTCCTTTTCCTTAGTGATACAAATCAATATAAATCAATGCCTATATCACTTGTTTACTCCATATATTTCTCCCCCTTTTTGTCACAAAATGACAAAGAAACGAAAAAAATAAAGGACAAACCGAAAAGAATCTTACAATTCTCAAAAGACTTGCAACCTATAGAGTTAAGCACGATGGTTCCACACACCATTTTTGATAACCAATATCAAAACCGAAACTAAAAGTAGTTTTATCTTGATATGTTATCAAGGAGATAATTGTCCGAAACAATTTTCCCTACTAGTTTAGCAAACCAAAAATCAACTAAGCACCTTAGTTCCTTTGCTAAATCGATTGTACAAATACAGTCGCTTAATTTGATAAGACCAAAGTAAATATAACTCTATTTTTCTCATCAGGTTCTAATTACTCGAAACAATAACTTAGACCTTTCACTTTAAACAAGATAAGTACTAGGTTAGTTAACTAGTATTTTTTGTTAAGGAATTCGATTAGACTTGAATAACCGAATCCTACACTTTGATAAGTCTAACTAAGATCATAATTAACTTAGTTTCTCTTATCCGGAATCGAATTGGACTAAACAATTTATCCCGTAAATATGTTGTTAAGCCATAAACAATTCATACAAACCAAATAAATCAACTTGCATAATCATTTATCTTAACCGGAAGCAATTGAAACAAACATAGACAATAAAGCACCTCAATTGCACTCAAGTTTCGTAAGCCTAAAAAATTGATATCAAACCATAAAGAAAGATAACCATAGTTTTTCTTAACCGGAAACAATTGAATCACACACAAATAATGGAATAAACATCAATTGTACCGAAAATTTGTTAAGCAAAAGCAAAATATATGCAACAAAATCATGCTTTTCTTAAACAGGAAAGTGATTGACTAACAAATTTTTTACCTCAAATTTCGCATCCTCTTTTCCTCATTGTTTTTCTCATCCTTTCGCAAAGACATAAGAACATCAAAAGCAACTTTTACCAGAGAAAGGTTGAAATGGTTTTAACTATTACGTGCCAATAGTAATAAGCTAATACCAAAGACTCATATGTATACTATATACACAACTTATGAGAAATAAATTGATAATAGTATAATTGTGACTCACATATGGGAATAATTGTCACCATCTCTAGATACCGTCGAAATCGGTTAGGATCTCTAAATATCCAAAATGAGAATCACGTGGAAATTATTATTATTGAGGGAATTATTATTATCGAAGCCACCACCCAACTTAGGGAGTTGGGACCTAAAAGGTAACACTGGTCCAATTTTCAGAAATTCAGTCCGGAAATCAAGATACGTGCTAGGAAGGTGTGAGGCACCTAGCCCGTCCAACCCGAAACTTGTCCTTATATTTGGGATTCAAGGTTCTAACTTTTAATGAACTAAGCAATAAACAAACAAAATACATAAAATTACAAATATTTTCACTAATTAAATGGACACGAACTAACACCTTTTTTCTCTACTCAAAGATTTTGATGTTGCTTAGATATGGATGATTCAACATAGGGTATACTCTTCCCCGAACTTGATCGTCCTCCAGCACAACTTAAAGCAATCGCCGACCAAATGCCCACTAATCTCTCATATTCTCCTTCTTACTAGATATGGTTTAGCTCTGTTTCTTTCTCTCCGTTCCTCCCTAAAAAAATTCCGCCCCTTAACAACAAGAAATTGCTCCCTATTTATGGTCTCTCCCTCTCGACTAGAACCTTAGGATTAAATGAGCTAAATCCAATGGCACCAATTAAAAACCTAAATTTCATTTCCATATTTTCACAAAATATTATCCTCCTTTCTCAAATTATTTCGATATTATTTCCGAAACCAAAATATATTTCACTTAATTCTAAGATTTTAGTTGGATAGAAAGTCTTGGGAGCAAAGCAAACGATGTCGACATTTTCACTCATATCAAATGGGTGGACGTCTAAACTAATGGACAGTCTTGACGGTATCTGGGTGAGTACTTAATAAACCATCTTGAACATTTTGAGCTATTGGACGTTAACCAGCAGGCTAAAAATGAGTCCTAATTTGGACTGTTTGAGCTTTAAAAATTCGGACTTAATGGACACTTTCTAGTAACTGGTCGTGGTGTTATCCGGACCTCACTCTGGCCATTCAATCGGCTCACTGCCTATACCATCTTAAATACGATCAGTGCGGTCAAAATTTACGTACGAAATTAGGGTGTCTACAGTTGCCCCTCTTTGACAGAGGTTGTATACAACTGAATGGCTAAGCCGAACACCCAAATTTCGTATATAAAAGGCTCCCCCAAAATCTGTTGAATTCACCTCGAGCCACCCGAGATAACACTATGGAGCCATCCAGATCGTCTCTAAGCATTTTAATTTCACGTACATATACATCGTCATGGCTAGTCGAGTGAAGACGTTCGTATTGCTGCGTTGCGAAAACAAATAAGTACTTACCAACCGATTACAATGATTCTTTCTTGAATATACTTTCTTCATTATGTCTTTGAAACTCTCTTTTTGGTGCAGTTATCGACCTTCCTTATTTTCGCCACCTTCCAAAATTCAAATTGCTTTGATTTCATTTGCCAACGACGTCACTCATTTACTCAATCCTTTACTTCCTTCGAGCGAGAGACTATTCCTCTTTTGGGAAGACGCAAAATTTTCCGCCAAGACTTACATATTGAAATTGTAGACCTACAAATTGAGTAACTATGCTTCACACAAGAGAGAGTGATTAGTAGTACATGCTTTTAATGAAAGTAAAATCTATAAAATATAATCCTAGAAAAGAAGAAGAAAAAAATACAACTAATTGTGTGGAATTATTACCTCAGTCAAACTAGACGAAGTAATTTATTATTATCTGAATTTTATTTTTACCTAGATTTTTCATCATTGGCTTCCATCCAACTAGAGTTTTTTTTTCTTTTTTGGAAAACACAATAATACCTAAAAAAAATTATCTTTTATTTTGATTTTTTTTATTTTTTAAAAAAACATTATAAAATTGAAAACAATAATACCTGATTATGGTACAAAGGAGCCCAACTTCCTGATTTACCGTGTAGGGAGGGAGAACACTGGTATTACGCTAGATCCGCCGAATTTTCAAGAGTCAATCTGACCACTTCCAACCATCCCCAACTGCTTGATGTTTTGCCCAAAAATTCCCGAGTGTACTTATGCAGGCTTTCTTCTATTTCTATCCTTGTTCATCACGCGACTTACCACTTTTTTCTAACTCCTTCAATTATTGACCATTTCTCTTCGATGCTTCTTATTCTTCATTGATTTCTTCAAACACCAACCAATTTTCTCAAGTGGATGTTTATTAACTACATTTTTTTTTGCTACTCAAACCTATCTGTTTGGACGTCCGTTGCTCATATAACTTTAGGAGATTACATACAAGACTAATGATGACATACAAATGGACTGACATATCTCTCTCTAAGACGAAAAGACTTTCAACACACAAAACAAAGTAATAAAAAACTGAAATGCTCTAATGACGTGGGCCCAGTATGATGGCGGTGCCCCTTTTAACTGAAAAATAAATTTTTTTTTTGACTGACTGATTGACTCTGTAAGACTGAATATAATAACTTTTGATTTGTTTTTTTTTGTTTTTTTTTACTGACTCTATAAGACTGAGAATAATAATTCTTGATTTTTTTTTCGACTGACTGATTGACTGAAAGGGACAAATATAATGACGACTCTGCCCCTACTTATTTTCTACCTGACACAATGAGAGAGAGATATTGGACTCCTAAAAAAAATCTCCTTAAATTGTATGAACGTTCGCCGCCCTTAGATAGGTTTGAGCACTTAGGTGTAGTATTTCTTCAGTTGGTCGACATTTGTGAGCTTCGGCTCTTCTTCAAAAATTTTCCGAAGATCCGAAGGTAATGGAAACATATAAAGATTGGAGCGACAAGAAGAGCCGAAGCTCACAAATGTCGACCAATCTTTATATGTTTCCGTTAAGGTAACGGAAACATATAAAGATTGAAAGCTGCTTCTGTGCCATAAGGTAACTTATCGCTCCAATCTTTATATGTTTCCGTTATCTTCTTCAAAATTTTGCCTAATGTCTTATTCGCAGCTTCCACGACACCATTGTTTTGCGGCCTATAAACGGTTGAATTCCTTAGCTGGATTTTTTACTTTGCACACTTCTTTTTTACCTCGTTGTTAATAAAATTGGACCCATTATCCGATATAATCTCATTTGGCAATGTGTAACGACATATAATGTTGTTTGTAAGGAATTTAACAGTCTGGTTCCCCCTAGGATTCTTAAAGGATATTGCCTCTGCCCACTTTGTAAAATAATCAATTGCCACTATGATGTACTCATGCCCATTTGATGCGGAAGGATTTAACTTCCCAATCACGTTAATGCCCCAAACAGAAAAATGCCATGGGGATGTAAGAGGGTGCAACTCGGTCGGTGGAAAATGCAGTAAATTGGCATGTATTTGGCATTTATGGCATCTTTTCACGTACTTGAAACAATAAGACTCCATTGTTGTACACTAATATCCCATTCGAAGAATTTTCCTTGATAACATGTGTCCATTCATATGTGGACCGCAAATTCCTTCATGTATCTCACTAAGAAGGCGTCGAGCTTCATCTCCATCCACACACCTCAATAAAATCCCATGGTAAGATTTCTTATAAAGTACTCCTCCTAGGATCATGTACTGAAAGAATATGTGTTGTATGTAACGACGCTCTTTTTTGCTAAATCCGTCTGTAATAGTTCGGTCCTCTAAATATTTTTTGATATCTAGATACCATGGTTCTCCGTCTGGAAATTCTGCTTCAATCTCAACCGCATAACGGTAAGCTGGGTGCTCTCTTAATGCCACCTCGATGGGTTTGACCGTGGAATCTCATGGGGTCGGGATTAGTGATGCTAAAGCAGCTAATGCATTTGCAAACTGATTCTTGTCTCTATAAAGATGATGAAAAGTAATGCAATCAAACTTATACACCAGCTTCATGAGGCATTCATGTTATGGAACTAGCTTTTCTTCCTTGATCTTCCAGAGTTTCTGTGTTTGGTTGACAATCAGCAAAGAATCTCCATATACCTCCAACTTCTTGAATGATAACTCTAAGGCAGCTCTCAAGCCAGCAATGCACGCTTCATATTCAGCCATGTTGTTAGTATGGTTGAAATTCAATCGAATAGAAATCGGAATGTGTACCTCATCAGGAGTTATCAAAATCCCCCCTGCTCCTTTACCAACTGGGTTCATTGCTCCATCAAAATACATCCTTCATAATTCACCTTCATCATCTTGTTCAGCAACAAGAATATGTTCGTCAAGAAATTCTGTTATGAGTGTCTCACAATTTGGAATAGGTTGTGCTGCTAAGTGATCCGCTATTGCTCTTCCTTTTATTGACTTTTGTGTCACAAAAGTGATGTCAAATTCTTCTAGCAACAACTGTCACCTGGACGTTATCCCTGAGATCATTGGCTTTTCAAAAAGCTATTTAAGTGGGTCCATCCTTGATAAAAACTGCACTAAATGAGATAACATATAATGTCTAAGCCTTGAGTATCCCAGACAAGGGCAAGGCATGTTTTCTCTAATGTTGAGTATTTGATTCATATCCAGATAATGTCTTGCTGATATAGTAAATTGCCCGATCTTTCTTACCATCTTCATCATATTGTCCTAAAACTGCCCCCATTGATGAGTAAGTTACTGATAAATACAACAACAAAGGTTTCTCAGGGACCGGAGGGACCAACACAGGTGGATTGGACAAGTACTTATTTATCTGATCAAACGCCTCTTGGAACTCTTCATTCCACTCCTTTGGCGAGTTCTTTCTTAAAAATTTAAATATTGGTGCGCAAAGTTGCGCGATGAATCGACTGATATATTGAATTCTTCCTTGGAAAACCTCGCACTTCCTTCTCGTTCTTGGGGGGAGGCATATTGATGATTGCATTCTCTTTCTTTGGATCAACTTCTACTCCTCTGTTGCTGATAATGAACCCTAGTAGCTTTCCTGATTTACCCCAAATGTACATTTATTGGGATTAAGCCTCAACTTGTACTTCCTGAGCCGGTCAAACAGCTTCTGTCGGTCTGATGGATGATCTTCTCTTCTTTCGGACTTGGAAATAATATCGTCTACATACACCTCCAACTCCTTGTGCATCACGTCATGAAAAAGAGTAGTCATCGCGCGTTGATAAGTAGCTCCAGCATTTTTGAGACCGAAAGGCATTACCACATTGCAAAATGTCCCCTAAGGTGTAATAAAAGATGTCTTCTCCCTATATTCTTCTGCCATTTTTATCTGATTATATCCTGAGAACCCGTCCATTAATGATAGTAATCCATGCCCTGCAGCATTGTTAACAAGGATGTCAATATGGGGAAGGGTAAAGTCGTATTTTTGGCTTGCCTTGTTAAGATTTTTGTAGTCGATGCACATTTGGACTTTTCCATCATTCTTAGGGACCGGTACTATGTTAGCCAACCATTCTGGATAATTTGTAACCATCAAAAACCCAGCTTCATATTGTTTGATTACTTCGTCATGTACCTTCAAAGACCACTCTGGTCGAAGCTTACGCAATTTCTGTTTGATTGGCTTCATTCCAGGGATGATAGGTAAGTGATGTACTACCATGTCTGTGTCTAACCCTGGAATATCTTCATACAACCATGCAAATATATCTTTGTACTAAGTTAGTAACTCGATCATCATCTTCCTTTCTTCTGAAGACAAAGTACTACCGATCTTGACCATTTGGAGTTGATCTTCCGTGTTCAGATTGACCGACTCTACTTCTTCGACTGGTTCCAGCTTTTCTTCCAAGTGATCTAATGACTTGAGGATCTCACGAGGTACGTCCTCTTCGATCATTTCCTCGTCATTGAGAGTCGGTTGATCAGTATCATCGTGCTCCTTGTCCAAGTCAAATATTTTGTTTCCAAAATTATTTTGATTTCCTGAAATATTTTTAGAAAGAACACAATTCTCTGATTTACCAACTAGGTAAGTTTTTTCAACATGAATAGTCGAAGGGAATTTTGACCCTCCATTATTCGAATTGAATTGACTGGATTAAAACAGGGTATTTCAGTGAAAGTCTTACCTGAGTCCGCTTTTATAGTGCTTACCTCATGTTCTTCTACAAAGAGATCAGCTAACCCGTCTATTGTATCCCCAATATCAACTTCAAGTTTTCTTAGAGACCTAGTAATGGCCGCGAGAGTCAACTTCTTTGTCTCGGCTTTCATCGTGGCTTCATATTCTAAGAACTTGGTATCCAACATCTGTTGGAATTGTTCGGCAACCAAGACAATGCCCCAGTATCGATATTCATTTCAGATTATATGCTCGTGTTCCTGTTTTTAAGGAAACAAAAGAATATGTGGTAACACAAGGGTGCTTATGCCTCGGATTTTGTGTAAAATGAATGCAGATTACAATCAATGCACGTGCATGCAGGTTTTACTAACTCTTGGGTAGGCTTGGGCTACCTTAGCAGAATATACCTCAGAAGTAGCCGAAACTAGTTTTCTTTGGTACCAGGCTAAGGCTTGTGGTGTTCGACTGATAACGCCCAAAGGGTTCAGCTTTACTAACCACGGATTTTCCTAAGATTCAGACTCGGACGATGCAAAATGAAAATGCAAGGTGAATGGGTGCGTGCAGTGTGTGTGTGTGCAACACCGAGAAGTGTCAAATTAAAACCCTAATTCCCAAATATGTTTCAAGTTAGATTCCAATCGGTTAGGATCTCTAAATATCCAAAATGTGAATCACGTGGAAATTATTATTATTGAGGGAATTATTATTATCGAAGCCTCCACCCAACTTAGGGAGTTGGGACCCAAAAGATAACACTGATCCAATTTTCAGAGATTCGGTCCGGAAATCAAGATACGTACTAAGAAGGTGTGATGCACCTAGCCCGTCCAAGCCGAAACTTAGCCTCTACTTTATATTTGGGATTCAAGGGTTCTAACTTTTAATGAACTAAGCAATAAACAAACGAATACATAAAATTACAAATATTTTCACTAATTAAATGGACACGAACACCTGTTTTCTCTACTCAAAGATTATGGTGTTGCTTAGATATGGATGATTCAAAAGAGGGTATACTCTTCCCCGAACTTGATTGTCCTCCAGCACAACATAAAACAATCGCCGACCAAATGCCCACTAATCTCTCCTATTCTCCATCTTACTAGATATGGTTTAGCTCTGTTTCTTTCTCTCCGTTCCTTCCTAAAAAAAATTCCGCCCCTTAACAACAAGAAATTGCTCCCTATTTATGGTCTTTCCCTCTCGACTAAAACCTTAGCATTAAACGACCTAAATCCAATGGCACCAATTAAAAACCTAAATTTCATTTCCATATTTTCACAAAATATTATCCTTCTTTCTCAAAAATTTTCGATATTATTTTCAAAACCAAAATATATTTCACTTAATTCTAAGATTTTAGTTGGATAGAAAGTTTTGGGAGCAAAGCAAATGATGTCGACATTTTCCCTCATATCAAATGGGTGGACGTCTAAACTAATGGACAGTCTTGACGGTATCTGGGTGAGTACTTAATAAACCATCTTGAATATTTTGAGCTATTGGACGTTAACCAGCAGGATAAAAATGGGACCTAATTTGGATTGTTTGAGCTTTAAAAAATCGGACTCAATGGACACATTTCTTGTAACTGGTCGTGGTATATTATCCGGACCTCACTCTGGGCATTCAATCGGCTCACTGCCTATATCATCTTAAATACGATCAGTGCGGTTAAAATTTACGTACGAAATTAGAGTGTCCACATCATTCTTTTATGATTATTTGATTAAGCAATCCAAGAAGTTAGATATGAATCCATTACATCAAAAGTCACAAAATCATAAAAAGGTAATCGATTATGAGACTTAATTATCTCATATAACGATGACAAGACGGAGATACATTCATTTGATCAAGAATATTTAGCACAATATTCTGAATGTCATGGGTATTGAAATTTATCATTCGAGTGTCATTATTGTGACTATCTTTTGATACCTTCTTGGTTGTCTTTAGAGAAGACTTTGGACTCCATTTAGAAATGGGTTTTACAGAAGCAGCTTTGTTCTTCCAATTATTTCCTCCTGAAATCCAAGATGAATCTCTTGAGGAAACATTAGGGTAACTGAAATTTTGAAAACTCTGAGAGTTAGCCTTTCTCCAACTTGGAACGTCAGATCTGGTCTTTACAAAGTTATCTCTCATTTTATTGTTTGAGCGGTTCTGAGAAAACTTTGTAGAAGCCTGATAATTATACTTTGAACTATTATTATAATAATTCTTTTGCTCATTTCTACGACAATGATGACCTAATTTAGCACGAGAAGCATTATTAAATTCAGCCAATTTTTTGGAAACGCGTGCATATGTGGCTTTCTCATTCCTTTTACGGAATATCCACCCCCTTTCCAAGTGTCCTTTATTTCCACAATAAGAGCAATGCTTAGTAACATACGAAACATGGGGTTTATTGTTACCTTGTTGTGGATTCTCTTTCATTGGAGTTTGACTGATTTTACTTTTTTCGTCTTTTGCTGAAGATGAAGGTGCTACCGATTTTTCTTTTATGGAAGAGAAATATTTTGTGGCAACTTCTGAAGCAATTTCTTCAGCAAAGTCTTTAGGAATTACAAACTTTTTTTCCTATTTAGTATTCAAAGTTTGTTTACCTTTGTAGACCAATCCTCGCGTGTCACGAGGAACTCTAGTTGACTTCAACATAGAGTCAAGTTGTTTTGTGCTACTATCGAACTTTTTCAAGTCCGTTTTTAGACTCATATTCTCTTTCTCCAACATTTTTATTTTTTCGAGAGCATTATCAAGATCAACCTTAAATTTATCAATTTGAACTTTATAATCTAAAGAAATTTCAGATTCGGTAGAATCACTTACCTTACTGCTCTTTAGGCTATCAAACTCTGTATATAGTTTACTTTCTCGATCATGCCTTTCTTCGATTTGCTCTCTGTAACTTCTCATGGCTCCAAGATAATCTTGCTCATTGCTGATAATTTCTATATCCTCATACAGATTATCAAGTTCCTTTTTCAAATTTTCATTCTCTTCACGAAGATCACAGTTGAGTGTCTTTGGCTCTGGAGCTGCTCGATCATCACCTTTTTCAATTTGTTTTCTGTATTCTTCCAAGACTTCAAGATAAGTTTGACCATTGCTTACACGTTCTATATCCTTATATAGAATATCAAATTCCTTTTTAAGACTTTCATTCTCTTTACAAAGTCTATCATATTCAAGTGCCTTTGACTCTAATGTTACTTCAGTATCCTTTTCAGGTGTGCATTCAACAGTTGCATGAAAAGCTTTGTTTTCTTGATCCTTAGAAAAATTAGAGCCATGAAAATTATTTTGTTCTCTATTCTCTACACATTCTGTGATTTTTGAGAAGGAGAAGAACTCCTTTTCTTTTGTCTTAATAACTTTCTAAATTGTCGTGCAGTCGTATCAACATTACTATTCTCAGTTTTTGTATCCGAAGAACAAGTCTTAGTTACATATTTAAAGGTAATACCCTCTTGGAAAAGATTTACATTTGGTTCTATGATGGCATGCTTTTTAGATTCGTATCTTGGTGGTAAAGACCTTAGAGTTTTACACACAATATCTTTATCTGGAATAGTTTTTCCTAAAGCGTGAGAGGCATTCACTATTTCATAAAGTTTTTGATCAAACTCATCAAAGGTATCGTCTTCATCCATACGAAGGTTTTCCCAATTAGAAAATAGGGTTTGAAGCCTAGCTTCTTTTTCAGAAGCATTCCCTTCAAATACGATATTAAGAATATCCCAAGCCTCCTTTGATGTTTTACACTTGGTTACATGATGATGGAGGTCTCGAGTTAAAGCATGAATAATGGCATTCAATACATCGGAATTTTGTTTCGCAAGCAATTTTTCTTCTTTACTGAACTCCTTTAATTCCTTTAGTCTAAACTCAGTGGTTGAGTCGTTGACCAGTACATTTGGGCGTTCATATCCATCAATAACTAAAACCCAAGTGTTAAAGTCACGAGATTGAAGAAAAGATTCCATTGCCATTTTCCACCATAGATAGTTTGAGCCATCAAACCCTGACGGTACGTTAACTGAATCAACCATTTGATTCAAAACTTATAGGTTGGATCACGCCAAACACAGATTGTTAGATATTTTCGTGTTTCCGGCTCTGATACCAATTGAAAAGATGAGGGTACCCAAATACACCACAATCTTTTATTTTGATCACAACCTATACAAGACCCACTGTGTATAAACCTCTTGGAGCAACAATCACTCAAGGAATATTTCAACACAGTGTCCACTTGAAATAGGGTTAGTCCGAACTGGTCTAACACGTAAATAATTATATCAGACAAGTGGAGAAATCCAATACACTTTGTGTGATCGTCTATGGATATGAAATCGAGAAAATACAACGAAAAAGTATTCACTTGATAACTGAAACCTTATAAGATAAATATCAAGTGCCTAGTTAATGTACAAGTGTAATACTCAATGAAAAACTCCGGGACTTAGTCCAGATTTGAATACTCAATGAATTAAGACGCTACAAAAAGTAAACTTGCAACTTCGTGTATACACTAATAAGTAAACTTAAATCCTAGTTACTCAGCTTCAGCAGTATTCTTGTTTTGACAGTATCTAGCAGAACCGAAGTTCTCTATAGGATAAACTGTTTGGTAACAAAACTCACTTTATAATCACAATACCGAAATATATGATATAAGCACATTTAAGGATCTTCAATTTTTAAGACTTATTACCACATCCGAAGTTCCTCGATTATAAGATCAAACAAGACAATGATTATCGAAATAATCAGTCTTGATTACAAGGTTTATGATAGAATCACAAACTACTTGTTGATCTTAAAAAGGGTTATGTTTATTGAAAATAAACAACCTCTTTAATCCCCGAAAATCAAGTCACAGAAAGTTACACCAAGATCAAAACACAAGAACAAAAGTCTTCAAATCTTCAAAGTCTTCAATCTTCGATTTAATCTTCAAAGTAACAACCTGCATCAACAAACTTGATTCCTTATTGATTTGTCGCACAGAACGGAGTCTGTTAACAATGACAAATCAATGAATCTATCTTACGGATCTAGAAAGACTTACATCCGTAGAAACGTTGATCTTTGATCTAGTTTGAGTGAGCCTTACATCAGAAAAGAAGGTTCTCAAGAATAAACAAACTAGGTGCAATCAAGATTCAACAATTGTTAGTCAAAAAATTCAATAATCGAAAACGAAAATAACAATGCACCCTTCTAGTTTCCCACCAATGGTACTAATATATCTTCTCAATCCCAAATAAGACTTTAAACTGAGCGGCCGTAAGAGATTTCTCCTAATTAGGTTACTCTCCTCTCTGAATTCACCAGTATCAGCACAACAGAGGTAGTTTGCTATTACGAAGGATTAGTTTGCTAGGGATGCAAACTTAGGTATTTATAGATCAAGGAATTTTGGACACCAAGGAATTTCCAAAACCCATTATATTCTCAAGATGTGCAATAAATAGCAAGATTCGGTTTTCATAATTTCTGTAAATAGGATGCTCAAATCTTAATGTTGACATTATTCACGTATCCACATTAACCAAATATATTTTCGGTATCTCTAATATTTCTAGAATAATAGAAAATTCGAAAATATATTTTTGGATAAATTTTTGTGTTAAAAACACAAAACGTGCTTAGATTGGGTTGAGATTTCTTGAGGCCGATTCCACATGTTCATAGGATCGGTTCCCCCTTGTTAAACATGTTCATAGGATCGGTTCCCCCTTATTTATGGTATAAACTTGTATTCGGTTGCACATGTTCATAGGATCGGTTCCACAATACTAAAAACTTGTTGTACATGTTCATACCATCTCAGGTGATTACTTAAGATCGATTTCACTAATAAAAGTCATACTAATACAAAAGTTAGCCATTATGATTAGTTTTTCCAAGATACATAAACACGTTTATGAACGGTTATACTCAATCATACATATTGGTAATTCAAAAGATTTTATTTAAATAATAATAATCAGGAAACTCTTTAAAACAATACCAATAAGCCTAGCGATTTCCTTTTCAATTCATAAAACAAGTTTATGACCATACTTCCTTTAAACAAATGTAAACATTGTTTCTTAGGATGAAATCTTCACCTTTACCCATATACATAGTCATAATAGCATCCAAAAGATTATGTCGATGTCATATCTACGAAGTCTTAAAGATAAACATTATATTTCGTGATTCAATAAATTCCTTAGTACATTGATCATAATAGTATAAATTTGCATGTTATGTTTTCAATCTAAAAGATTTGAAAGACACAAGATAGATATGGAACAAGTCAAGTCATAATTACTAACCTCAAGTTGAAGGATGGTGTCTTTGTTGTCTTCAATCCATCTTCAGATCTTTATGAGTAACTTGAGCACAATACTTCTATCATTTCTAGTCTAACCTATCGAATTTGACTGTAGTTTACATAATAGCGACTCGAGTTTTGGAACTAAATATGACAACCAATCTTGACATACCAACGCTTGGTGGGTTCAACCGAGCAGTGCTATAACAGTAACCATACTTGGAAAAACAGTTCAAATGGAAAGGGATATAAAAGAGTAAGGATTGACATGGAACTGCACAATGCTAAGTGGCTAACTCAATTTCCTGAATCAAAAATATACAATCTTCCTTTTCTTGGTTCAGATCATTGTCCAATTTTACTTCAAACAGAAGCTAAAATGTCTACTGTTTGGAATGCTTGGAAGTTTTACAGATGTTGGCTTTCTGATCCTTCATGTTCTAAAACCATTTCTCATTCCTGGAGACACTCATATTCAAATATCTGCAACAACATCTCTTTAACAAGAAGAAATATAGCTAAACGGAAGAGGCAAAACTTTGGACACATAACTAGCAAAGTAAAAATTCTTAAAAATCAGTTAGAACACCTTCAGTCCCTGCCAGTTACTGATTATAACATCTCTCAAATTCAAACTACTATAAAACTTCTGCATCATTGGAAGAAGACAGAAGCAAAATATTGGCAGCAGAAATCAGGAGATAAATGGGTAAAAGAAGCTGATAACAACACAACTGATTTTCATACTATGGCAAACAGAAGAAGGGCTAAGAATAATATAGTTTCCTTGAGAGATCCAAATGGAATCTGGTTTCATAATAGGGAGGACTTGGCCAAATTTCTCACCAATCATTTTTCTTGTATTGCTACGACTACTTCTCCACAAATAGAAGATCACTCATTTACTCATATTCATAGCAGTGTTACAAATAATGATACTGTTGGACTTATGAATATGCCAAATGAAGAGGAAATATATAATGTGGTTAACATTATAGCTAACTGGAATTCTCCGGGTCCTGATGGATTCCCAGCAGGATTATACCAAACAAATTGGGAAATAGTTGGACAAGACATCATAAATCTTGTTCAAGATTTTTTTATTCATGATAAACTGCCAGTTCAAATTAATGAAATTGTTATCTGCCTGATACCCAAAACCAAGAATCCTTGTACTCCAAGTAATTTTAGGCCCATTTGTCTATGTAATAACAACTACAAAATAACTTTTGGTAAAAAGAATGCAACCCCTGGTGGAGAAAATCATATCTCCAACTTAAGCTGCATATGTCCCCAAAAGATATATAAATGACAATATCATTATAGCACATGAATTGATTCACACAATGAAAAGATCTAGCAGTAAGATAGGTATGATAGCTCTTAAGCTTGATATGTCGAAAGCCTTCGACAGAATAGAGTGGTCATTTTTAGACAAAATGCTTGATTCAATGGGTTTCTGTCCAGATTGGAGATTGCTCATTCATCAGTGTATTTCAACCAGTTCAGTATTCATCAGGCTTAATGGTAATTCCTGTGATAGTTATTCTCCTTCCAGAGGCTTGCGATAGGGAGATCCACTATCTCCCTATCTCTTCATCTGTGCAATGGAATACTTGATTAGATCTTTAAATCAAGATTAACAAGGATATATCAGCATCACATATCCTACTAGAAACATACTGTTTAAATGTAGTGAATTCTATTAATGATGTTGTCCATCATGTATATTGGTTAAACCAGGGAATTGTAAATGAAATAATGCATCTATTAGCTACTACTAGGAAAACTTCGGTTAGTTATGTCAGTAAAACAACTAATAATGTTGCTCATAAAATAGTCAATATGGCAAGAAAAATAAGAGCTTCATTTGATATTTTGTTTGACATTCCAGCAGATATCTAAGCAGCCTTCAGGGATGCTGCTGTTAAATACTTAGTTCTTTAATAAAGTTCTGCTTTTAAAAAAAAGTTTTATTTAAATCTTTTTTTAAAGAAAAATTTGAAAACTAAATGTAGTAGTTAATTTTAATTTTAATGTAATAGATTATCTTTAATTTATACCTCCTCGGTTCCGATTTACTTGACATTGTAAAATTTTTCACGGATATTAAGAAATATCAGAGAGAGTAAAATCTTTTCAATAAAACTCATATTAATTCCTACTTGAAGATTTGAATAACCTAGTTTTGTGTTTCTAGAATATAGAGAAAGTTATCAATCCCATAATAATGTACCTGGGATGTACAAGATTGAGTATATATCCTTCATGGGGTGTATTTAAAAATTATAGAGTAAATATTTTTGTGTTGATTACCATGAGAATTAATTCTCTAGTGTGATTCCAAAGCAGAGGTAGATTAGTGAAAATTGGGAAAAAAACTAAAACTATCATCTAATTTGGAACACAAAAAAACCCTAAAAAAGAAAGTAAAATGGAACGGAAGGAGTATATAACAGATGGTTTTAATATAATAGTTATGCAGAATTAAATGCATTAACTTACCACTTAATTCAAATTGTCTTGTTACATTAAATCCCTTTTTTCAAAGCACACAAACTATTGAAAACATAATTAAAAGAAAATAATATTTAATTAATAAAAGTTCAATTGGCTCGGTTTTGACCAGCTTACATAACTCCTCTTCTAGCACAAAGGTGCGTAGTCAGATTTTCCCTTAATTGTGCTTAAAGTCCCTAGTTTTGAATTATGTCAGTGGAAAGTCTATTTTCTCTTGCAGGACGATCATGGTGTACTATAAGATTACGGTTCAAATCTTTGTATTCGTAACTAGTCCACGGAGGATCACGTCGGTTTCTTCAATGACCATGTTATGGAGAATTATGTAAGTTAGGATAATTTTGTTTATTTCTTGAAGATCAAAAAAATGATATGGACCGCAAAGGATGGTGAACTTCCTTTTCAAAATTCCAAACACGCGTTCGACATCGTTTCTCGGAGACATTTGTTGGGTGTTAAAATAATTCATCTCCTCCGAAGTCGTTGCTCCAAAGCCTGTTTGACTATAAGATTGAACTAGAGTTGACCATTGTGGATAGATCGCGTATCCCGGATAATATCCCTGAGTGTAGTCATGACCGTCAATGGTGAATTACAGTATGGCGCGATCCCATGCTTAAAATCTTTAAATAATGGTGACTTATGCAAAACATTGATATCATTTTGTGAACGCGAGAGTCGAAAAACATGCCAAATCTAACAATCGTGACTAGTCGAACCTTCTAATACTACAGTTGGTTTTGGATAATGACACTTATATTAACCTGCCCGTTCAAACTGGACATGCTTGCCACCTCTGTGCATGCAATCAAGACTACCTAGCATTCCTTGAAGACCCCTAGTTGTGTTTTCGGCAGTGATTCGATCAATGTCTATCCGAGCAGGTTTTCATATGAAAGTTGGACTAAATGCTCGATTACTGTTCGCAAAACATTTTGAGATACCTAAATGTAATTGTTTTTCCCATATAGATGTACTCATCTATGGAATTTGTTTGTACCCCATAGTATAATATTCGTAAGGATGTAGTTATCTTTTGTTAAAGACTAAATCCCCGTACATGACGTGCATCATTCTGATAATTAAGTAAAGATTTTACTTGACAAGTAATCCTTTGAGTTAAGTTGCGGTCATGCGTAATCGGCGCTGAAAATCTGCATCGGAATACACAATCCAAGTTTTAAATAATCATGTATCATTTTGTCGTGGTAAAAATGTCGATCTCGCCATGTTCATCTTCTAGTGAAAGTTGTTTGTGGATCTAATGACTTTGGTATCATCCCTGAATGTAATTGCAACATAAAGTTTCCCCGCCTTCTAGCCTCAGTTGCCTCTTCATCCAATTGACGCAATATCTCTACATACATTTCTTGTTCTTCTTCATACAAGGTTTCTTCCATTTCCATATCTTCCTTAGAAGAACCAAAATTCATAGTTAAAGAATTAAATACTGAGAGAGAATTGATAATAAATTGAGAGAAAATTGAAAGAATAGAAGATTGTGTGATTTCAGATGATGAAATTGAGTAATATATACTGAGGGGAAACACAACCGTTGGGGTTACCGTTATAAAACTAACCGCTCGTGGCTGGGAGAAAAACACCAGCGCTAACTTTCAACCGCCAGCGTCATTCCGACAACTGCATGTATCAACCTTTGCCGCACAAATCATCATCCATCCCCAAGTGTATATTGTTGTAGTGGAAAATCCATTTTACCCATCCATATGGTTTAACAAAGTTTTACGTTTGATTATTTCGATAGAAATTGCATTTATAAAGCAAACCCTAGTTTTATGTTTCTGCGACAAGAATACTTCTAGGTATAACTATCCATTATTACTGAGAATTGGCTATTCATATTTATCGTTGGTTTGACTCTGCCATTTTTTTATTTTTCGGAATACCTCAATATAAAATACCCAACTATGTGTTCTTTTTTTTTAGGGACCGGATCACAAATATATTTTACCAATCCATATTAGAGTAGTATACCTCTCAAAACCTTAAAAAGCACCTCTTCATCTTTTTCCTTCTTTGCTTAGATCTGGTCCTTTAGGGACCGGATCTGAGCAAAGATCTTTTGCTTTTGTAGTTATTGGCGATTTAGAAGTTGATTATAATAAATTTCTTCGTTATTAGAACGATTTTCTCTTCGCTATTAGAACGATTTTATTTTCGCCATTTGGGCGATTTTATCTGCACTTTCATAGTGTTTCTTTCTTTATATTTGTCTGTGATTCGTTATCGAGATACAATTACATCGGCGATTCAACGCGGTCAAGATCAAGTTCTTTATCAGAAAAATAGATCTAGGTTTTTCGGGGTATTCTCTACACATGAAGAATTTTTGAGCAAATTACTCCTCTCTCATAGGAGCACCTCTTTACAAAGAAGAAAACAAATCAAAATGGTCGAATTGTAATTTCGAATACCATTCCTTCTCTAATCTCTATGTACAAGATTCGGGTGTTGTCGTTATTGTAGATCGCTCTTTCTCTTCGCGATTTATTTGTAAGTTACATCTTACTTGTATTTGTTTCATTGTTTTTGATGTACTTGTTTTTCTTGAAAACTATCATGTAAACGTTTCTTTTATGGAATGAAATAGTTATGGTTTGATGATCAAGAAAAAAAAAAACCTATGCGTTTTTTGATGTTGTTTTGAACTAGTGTGATTTGCTAAAGAATCGAATACATCCCTGTATTCCACAAGTGGTACTTACGTGAGGTCGAGGGCAACACACACACCTATCGTGTTAAAACATCTCTCAACAACATAAATAGATGTATAGATGGATGGATCCATCGAATGACAATCTATAACCACCACACTTGTTATTGGCAATGTAAGCTCGAGGGTCACGCATCTGTTTTCCATTTTAAAGAAATTTTATAAACAAAATGACTTAATAATTGGACTAGCTAGTTGGATTAATTTAGTAATCTATGGTTATTTCATCTCAATCCTGATCTTATCCACACAAAAGTGAATCCCATTTTTCAAAATCTCTTCCGGAAGGAGAAGAAATCCGAGACTCACCATCCCCACAGGTTTTAGATTTTTTTATTTTGGAAGAAATCCAATTTTTATTATTTTTCTTTCTTATTTTTTCCAGGAAAATAATTCTATTCTCCGAGAAAAATAATGATACGCCCCGCAATAATTTTTCGTATGTTTAAAAAGAACCCACAATTGAGGAATACCACCACAAATTGGGACATACTAAAAAAAATAAAAATAAAACATTATAAAGTAATTTGGGAAACCCCATATCCATTATTTTGGTAATGTCTAAAATAACCTTGAGTATCCCCTTGGGTATTGGTGCAAAATGAATCGGCAATGGTTCTCATGCAGTCGGTATTGCTTTTAATTGAGTCGACTACGCCGACCCTATGCATACAAAATTTCAATAAAAACCAAATCTCCATCGGTATTGCTTTCAACCCATAAACAATAGCGATTGTTCCAGTCGGTACCACATTCAAACGGAAACCTAAACCGAAAGTCGCCGTCCGTATTGCCTTCAAACTTATACCAATACCGGCAATGATGCTGTAATTGCTGCAATATTTGAATGCAAAATGAAGACACAATTTTTTGTGATGCTTCAAAATCATCGTCGGTATTGTCACTGCCGAAAGTCGAGATCAAGTCCAAAATAACACGATTTATAATGAGGGATACCAGTCCTACTAAGTGCTGATACCATTTCATCGATCCAACGGCCAGGAACGGTGGAATCTTTTTATCCTATATGAAACGGTATCAAAACTTAATAGAACTGGTATCCCTTTTATAAATTATGCAAAATGAGTACAAATCTGAAATAAAATCCATTAATAAGATAAAGAAACTGGTAATAACGAACATATAAAGACAAAATCGAGAAAAATGAAACGATCAAAGAACAAAGATTAGATGGAGATTTTCGATTCGAATCCATCCGGAATTCAGAGGCAAATAATCAAGTGGTATTGAAATGTGAAGATTAAAAGAAAAAGGAATGAGGGATACCTAGTTAAATGGATTTATGTTTTTCTAAGGCAACGGGTAGTATTGATATTTCATCACCCAAAAAAATACCCCTTAGCAATAATTCAGCCACACATAATCGAAAGTATACCCCAATTTGTGTGACTATTCCCAATCGTGGGTCTTTTAAAAGGAAAGAAAAAAAATTACTTTTTGTGACGAGGAAAAGGAAAAGAAGAAAAAGTTATTTTTTGTAATTAGGAACAAGGATTATATTGTATTTTCCTATTGAATGATTCTGATAAAGGATAGTGGGAATTTTTCAATCTGTTCCATATGTATAATATAGCAATGCAGGCTAGGACTATATCTTTCTATTAAAAATTAAATTTGAGTGGGTTCAACAACTGAATCTCACGCATAGAAATAATTCTGAAAAATAAAGTAGTTACAACAAACAAAGTTTTGAGTCTCACCCCATAAAAATGGTTGGTTTCATCTTTGCAATGAACGCATTTTATCTTATGGCATTGTCTAACTTACAATATTTCATTAGATCGCCCAACAACAGAAGATTGAAAACCAAGTTACCACGATCAACTATAGACTCGAGATGGTTTGTCATGAGGCATATTTTACTTCTTTACTTAGAGTTGACATTGTTGTTTCACTTGGTACTTCCATCTTTTAAAAGTAAGCAAGTAAACTAGTCCCAACCTATCAGGGGCTAGTTCTTTCGTTCTTCTTCGTCTTACATTTGCAGTTTGCAGAGTCGTGTGCAGTCCGGCAAACAAATGGCTTTCATGACTATCTATAATTGAGATGGTGAGATTTCCTTCACAAAATAAGAAAAGAGTAGAGGTTCAAGTAGAAACCATTTTGGTCAATGCGGAATAAAGATTCAATGTATACACTATTACCTTCTGGGCGGTTTTTAATTCTTGGAGTCGTATATTTAAGACTTTGATGTAGATATGTTTGTTGAGATAGTTGGTAAGACACGTAGAATCGATGAAATCTACCATCGTTCGAAGCAAATAAAATAGCATCACACTTGCATACTTTTTCAACCTAGGCTGCCTTTTTCCCTAGGAACCTCAACTAGTCCATGAGACCAAATCAAAGCAAATATTTTTAAAATGTAGCTTCTTAAAACATAAGGTTCGTATCGAAAAGTAAATTAGTCTGCAGCTTCATGGAAAGGAGGTATTGGGTATGAAACTCTCCTGTAATTCAAAGCTTTATGATGTGAAAACTGTCGTCAATACCAAATTCTAGAGACCAGAATCTCCTAGCCGTATGGAGATAATTATTGGTTTTACACATTTAGTAATACAAGTGGGTGCATCAAAAATAGCGCCATGTGAAGAAATATGTACACTATGTGAAAAGGTGGTCAAGACGTAGAAAGCAAAGAAGTAACTAGTAGTCTTATACTTAATGCGGTATATTATTTGAGGTCGGCTCTGTCTTTTGTACATGGCATCTTTACATTTTGGTAACCCAAATCAAATTCCATTAGGGGTCCTATCATCGGTTTTCATCAATTATTAAAAATTCACGTGTATAAATATATAAATGTGGAGGCGACGTAATTTCTACATGACTAGATCAAGAGTTATACATGTTTCTTTACAAGCCTTTTGATGCTTAAGTGATGGGACCAAATTCTTTGGTGGTTGCCACAGTATTACAGAGTAATCCACCGGTACAGTAAAAATACAGATTCAGTAGTTGTTTTATGTGATCCCTCTGGCTATTGGCAATTCAAAAAGGTGGATCAGAGGTATATGCCATTGTGTATATGCTGGACCAGCCCATTAGTTCTTGCAATCTAAAGAAAATGAGGCACTAAAATTTGGTAAGATAGATGCACTGAAAAATTTCAGAATAAGAATCCCAACAGGGATATTTCAATTGCAGGGATTAATAATCTCACTGTTTTGAATACTCATAGTTCAAACAGTCACAGTATTCACTCACAGGTTCAAAGATGGAGGCCCACTGATCCTGGGTTTTTTAAAATCAATTTAGATGCTTCATTTATGCATTTTAATTCTCAAGGAGGCATTGGACTAATTGTTAGGAATTTTGCAGGTACCTCCATTGGAGCCCAAAGGAAGTACTTTGATGGAGGAATGAAGAAAGGAATAGAAGTTGAGGAACTAGAGTGCAGAGCATGCTACCAGTTGTTATTTTTGCAAGCAATGGAAACTATAATAAAGCAGTTTTTGAGAGTGATAGTGAGGTAGTAGTTAAGTCAATCAATGAGCAAACATCTTACGTTCATTGGATGAATAATCATTTTATCTTAGACATTAAATACTCTTTCCGTTCTTTTTTAATAGGCCAGTTTCTATTAGTAAAAGTTTCAAAAAAATAGGCAAGTTTCCTAATTGGGAAAGTCAAATGTTACTTTAATTTTTTGGGACCACTTTTCTCTTAACTTCTTTTGATGACAAGTGTCATGTGAACCACTTCACTTTACTTCTTTTCCTAACAAGTGTCGGAGGGAGTATCTGTTAGGAAAATTAGGAGTGGAAATGTATCTCTGTTAAAAAAGATGCAAGTGGTGTTGCTGATAAGCTAGCTAAGAAAGCTAGAACATCTAAATCTTCTTTTACATATCAATCTGTTCTTCCTCATGATGTAAAAGAGTGGATTGATATGGCCTACAATGTAAACTCTTAACTCTATTAATAAACTACTTTTTACATAAAAAAAAAATCTAAAGAAAGTGAGGCATACTCACGGCGTCTTACACGTTTGGATTGCTTTAGGCAATTTTTAAATTTGGAATAGCGAAATTAGAGGAGAATTAGAATTATAAACGATAGACTGCTTGAGAAACAAAAATTTGACATAAAGTGAGGAGTAAAATATTTCCAGCCTCTTTGATTAGATATATTCTAAATTGATAATTTTGTTTCCGAAAATTAAAAAGTTAGTGACGCTCGACTGCTTCAGAAACAAACCAATTGGACAAAAAAATTAGTACTGACGAATTTTGAATTCAGATCATTAATATCATCACTTAATAATTTTACTACAATGACACCGGCTATTAACATTTATAAAACATCACGAATCAACTATTATTAGAAAAATATAATAAAATTAGACCCTCGATAATTTTGGGCTCTAGACGCCCGCCTAGACGTCATTGTCTATAAGACGGCCGAGAATGTGGTAATGGAAATAAGGTTACATGCATATGCACATACTTAAATTACGCCATAGTACTATGGAACATATGGAATGGGCGAGACAATAGAGTGTTTGGGCATAGATGGAGGTCAGCGGAGGAGATTGTTATTTTGGTAAAACAAATTCTAATACTTTGGAACTGCGATTCAAATGTATTTAAATTTGTGGATGCAAAGTTGCAAACTTAGTGCTTCATCACTGGTTTTGCACTTCTAGTCTAGCCTCCATGGCTTTGAATCTGTAATTCTTGACCCAACAGGCTTCGCCTGTCTTTTCTTAACATAACCTTTTCATTTGTAAAAAATAAAAATGCCCGTGAAATGTCAAAAAAATGCAGAAACAAAGCCTATAACGTGTCGGATACGTGTTAGAACGGTGCCCGTGTCGGACACAATTAGAACACCTCTTTCGGCGCATGCGTGCAACAGAAAGATTGAAAACTATCGGTGAAGGAAGAAAAGAAGGGATACCTAAAAGAAGAAGCAAGAGTAGAAAATAGTCAAAAAAAAAAGAAAAAGAAAGGTGAAGTCAACCATATACATTTTCTCTCCAAAACATAAGCTTAGTTGTACTTTGGATGATCAAACACAAAGTCTAATATTCCTCAAATCCTCAACATTTTCATAGTTTTTATAATTTCTCCTCCCCTCTCTCTCTCTCTCTTCCTTTCCTTGTTCTTTAAATATCCACCCCACCACTCCCTCTCCCTCCATCTCAAAACCACCTTTCTCTCAAACTCTTCTCCAAAAACCTGTCTTGTTTTCTACTACAACTACAAGAACAATGGTAGTGCCATCACCAAATCATCCAATTCACAACCAAAAGGAGAGGATCAAAAGTATTGGTGTACCTGTCATTGATTTATCAAACAAAAGATCAATTGTGTCTGATTCAATAGTAAAAGCCTGTGAAGAATATGGCTTTTTCAAAGTTATAAACCATGGTGTATCAAAAGATATAATCTCAAAGATGGAGAATGAAGGTCATGATTTCTTTGCTAAACCATCTCTAGAAAAACTAAAGGCCGGTCCTGCTACTCCACTTGGTTATGGTATCAAAAACATTGGTTTTAATGGTGATTTTGGTGAGGTTGAATATTTACTCCTCCATACAAATCCTCTTTCTATTTCTCAAAGATCTAAATCTATTTCTAATGATCCAATCAAATTCAGGTAAACCCCTACTCCTTCATTTCCTCTTCTTCCACCGATGGTTTTTTTCTTTACAGTTATACACAATTCTTTCATTTTCAGAATAATGTTAGAAAAACAGTGTTATGCATTGTGTCAAAATTAAGATCACCGGAATGCATATATAACATTATAGTATGTATACCGAGTCACATCATTATATTTTATTTTTGAAGCATATCACATCATTAATTAAGTATTATATTTTTTATGACCCTTAACTACAAAACATATGGTCAGGATTCTTAAAGTCATCCTTAAATTAATAAATTTCCAATCAACCACTACTTAGGTAAAGGAGAGCTTGATTTTTCAGTTGGAATTCAAGCTAACCTATGAGAAAATCTTAAAACCAGATACCCACTTTGAATATTATTTTCCGATTTACCTTAACCTGAGAAGCTCATCTTTGAATATTTTTCTTCATCATAAGCTAGCTAGCCAATCATATTTTTTACTCATTGCATTGGTTTATTTATTGGGTAAACTGGCTTAATAATCATAATTGTTTTTTTTTTTTTTTTTTGAAAAGGTAGCTGTTTTGAGAATAATAATAATAGTCTGGTATAAAAGCTGTGTAAGGTACGGATTTATGAATGACAAATGAGAAGAATTAGATCAGAGACATCAATCCAATCAAAAATAAAAAAATTAATTATAAAAAGTAAACAAAATCTAAGTAAAAATAATGATGGATTTTTTTTATTACTAAATAAGGCAAAATATAAATAAACATTTGTAAGAGTCCTTATTTCTAATTTAAGTAAATTCTCTGATAATGAGTTAAGGTCTTGTTTGGTAAACCATTACTTTTCTAACTTCTCTGATAATGTGTCAATGCAGTAATGTGGTAAATGATTACATAGAAGCAGTTAGAGATTTAACATGTGAGATACTTGAATTAATAGCTGAAGGATTGTGGGTCCCAGATAAATCAATATTCAGTAAGTTAATCAGAGACGTTGATAGTGATTCAATCATCAGGATCAATCACTATCCATCATCACTACAACACATGAGCGACAACAACAACCGGATTGGTTTTGGTGCACACACTGACCCTCAGATTCTAAACCTGTTAAGATCTAACGACGTAGATGGTTTTCAAATCTCTGTTGAAGATGGTGTGTGGGTCCCTGTCCCTTCTGATCCGGCCGCTTTCTACGTTAACGTAGGGGATGCTTTACAGGTTAACATTTTTACTCTCTGCTCCTCCGATATTATTTGGGTCCCAATTTATGTTACTTTCGTACTTGGGCCCGCTTTAGATGTTGTGGACGTTTTGTGGGTCCTGATTGGTCATGAAACTGACACAAATTTTGTGGGCCCCTCTTGGTAAAATTGGATCCACAATAGGCAACTCATCTGAGATTCCATGGTGAAAGTGATCTTTTTGAGCTTTAAGAATTTTGTACACACTTCAGAGCATCCACATTGGGCGAGTATAACCAAAAATTTGGGATGAGATCGTAACATAGTGGGACGGAGTAAAGATCAAATCCCAACCAAAGATCAAATTCCAGACCAAATATGGTCGCGACCAAATCCCAAATTCTAATATAGTCGGGCGTAAATTTAAAGTACGCTTGTTGCTGGGCGTAAATTTAAAGTACGCTTGTTAACGGGCGGAGATTTAAATTACGCCCGATGAAAATTCAAATTAAATAAAAAAGAAAAAGAATGAAAGTTACAAAAAATGGGGCGGACTTTTAAAGTCCGCCTGATGAAATTTTACGAAAAAAAAATGGGGCGGACTTTTAAAGTCCCCCTGATGAAAGTTACAAAAAATGAGGCGGACTTTTAAAGTCCGCCTGATGAAATTTTACGAAAAAAAAATGGGGCGGACTTTTAAAGTCCGCCTGACGAAATTTTAATCATGTACCGTTGCGTCACAACACGGACTAAACCCAAAATTTGGTCTTTTTTTGATCTTTGATCTTTGGTTTTGATCGCACCACTGCAGTTGCTCTCGGTCTACTTTCTTGATCCACATCTTAATCAGCATTATTGACGTTGCAAATGTTGTTTGTGGTTTGCAGGCCTTAACAAATGGAAGGTTTTCAAGTGTGAAACACAGGGTACTAACAAATTCAAACAAGAGTGCTAGGATGTCAATGATATATTTTGGTACACCACCGTTGCATGCATGTATATCTCCTATACCAGAGCTAGTTACACCCCAAAAACCATCTCAATATAGACCTTTCACTTGGGATGAATACAAGAAGGCTACTTATGCTCTACGTCTAAGCGATCACCGGCTTAATCTTTTCAGTGTGCAACAACAGAGCGAATAATGTGCGATAGAGAAGGCAAGTATCTTAATCAATGGACCCAAAACAACAACTAGCTAGGTATTGAAATGCTGTAAATAAGTACTGAAAGAAGAAGATGTTTACTATATGATTAGGTATTTGTTAGGTTGGTAACTAGCAAGAGATCCTTAGTAGGATGGGGTATGATTCATCATTTGATCATTTTATTAGTACACTACCCAATTTTTTCTTCTAAGGATGTTCGAACATTTAATGATATTTAGTATCAAGAAAATTATTTCCTAAAGAAGTTTAGCCAAAGTTTATCAAGGTACATATGAAATCTTGTATTACCAGAATCAATGTATGTTAAATGTTCAAAGGGCTGTATTTGGTTTTAAAAGTACCACAATGTAAGCTTAATATCACGTTTTCAATTCCTTGATATCTCTTCAAAGTTAGACAATACATATTCATCAGTGCAGTTTCGTATTTATAGTTTATGTTTACATCTATAACGAAAATATTAAAAGAAACACCCTCTGGATCGTGGGTATTACGATCCCAGTAATCCAGAACTGTAGATTGGTGCCGTGCTATGATTAACATCAGCAAATGAGCAAGTTGCGTAGAAATGACATAGTGCTAACCACAGTTGTACGTATAAACACGAGCATATCTGCATATGCTAGTCTAATAGTCATTGGCGCTGATTGCGAACGGTCATCTCATATACACCTCACACCGACATAGAAAGAAAAAGAAGGTATAAACCATGCGGGACGTACCAATATGATGATGTGAAGTTATGAACGGATTTTGGTCTCAGATGAAGCAAAGGTCCTACCCACATTTATATATAATGATAATTATTTTTGTGTTTGGAAAGAAAGCAACATTTTTAAGTTTCTTAGGCAATATACAGGCAGAATCCAATGGAACACATGCACAGATGATCGATAATAATTGTGATTAGAAATGATAGGTTAATTAGTGTTCTATCTATACCCTATCTATCTAGGCGCGTAAAAATTTAGAATTATTATTATGATTGCTAATAATGTAACAGGATCAAGGACAGAAAAAAACGTTCACATTGATTAGGTAAAAGGTGCATGCTCAAGAAATCAAGCATGATGACTTCGCTGCTAGCTCATTTCATTTGCTGTAAAGTTGGGGAAGATTCGGTTCTGGTACAATGTCTTAATCAGCCAGGCAAATTAGCCAAGTTTTGAAACCATATATGCTACCAACATTGAGAAAGATATTATTGATAAGCTTAGCTAATTCCCTCACAGCAATTTTTTTTACTAGTAGTACCGAAAATAATACAAGAATGATGATAATAATAACAAAAAAAGTCATATGAAAATATATTTGGCTGGCAGTTTGGCCTTCCCCTAATCCAAAAAGTACACCAACCAACAAAGCATGCAAATATAAGGTAAACATGAATATGACGTTAAGTGACACAATACAGATATGGTTTTTTCTTGTTTTAGATGAATAATGTGTCGAGTATGTGTGGTTGTTGTGAACCCTAAATTATTAAGAATCATCATCACTTGTAGAAGTAGTAGTAGTAGTAAATTTCTTTGATTAGGATCTTTAAAGTTTTAAGACTTCAAGTCCCTACTCCCCTTGCAGAAATATCTAAAACCTGCCCATATAAAGAAACTGATGATAAGATGATCTAGACAGAAAAGGGAATCAAGATTAAACATGTTAGCAGCAGGGCTTGTTGATGTGTGGGGATAATGGGGTTAATTAAGGGTAAAGTGGATACATGCTTTTGGATGTAGAACCGAAAGTAATGTGAAAGAAATGAGTTGAAAGAAGAAAAAAAAAAACAGTTGTACTTTGAGACAGTCTATATAGATAGAAATTAGTCAGAAAATCAGTCATAGTCATATCAGTGATTCATCAAAACCATGACAATTCAATGTACTACGCTGCTACTACTACTACTCTCTCTCAAAATCATATCAAATCTGTGAAGAAAGGGTAAGGTTACAACCTAAGAACCGGAAGATAATACGGTGTGGTAGACCAAAAACAGATCCGTTTACCATTTCCATTCATTCCATTTATCTGTCACTCTACCCATAAGTCAGGAATGCTGTGATTCAGCTGGCAGAGTATAGGAGCTAGCTAGTACTGTAAGTCGAGTCCAATCCCCATCCTTCTACAGCTACAACTACTACTACTTTACACCCCGGCCACTCACAGTTCTAGACTTACTATTCCAATCAGTCTTCATATAAAAAGCTGCCAATTTCAATCAACAATTTGAGCCGATCTTGTTGTTTAACTGTCAACAGGATAAGAACCACCTAAACCCGATTGGTACTATGACTACTATCAGAAAAGTGCTTCAAATTTATTTAGCATGTGGAGGGGATTGTGCTGAGAATGCTACAGTAAGGAAACCAAAAAGGGCCAATCGAAAAATGTCCAACATGCAATTTCAAATCACATTTTACTACAATGATGATCCATAATACTGTAGAGGAACATAGAAACCCAATCCACTGTGCACTCCACAGAGAATAGCATAGTAACTAACATCCAAAATATGCAGACCTTTGGGCCCAAGAATATGGATGAGATCTTTGCCATATCAACTGAAACTCTGTTTTGTTGCAGCGTTCTTTTTTGACTTGGATGCCCAGACACTTCCATATGAATGAGGTGGAGTTGGCTCAATATTCATCCATGGTATTTATCTAAGGATTAACATAAATAAATAATGCTAAACTAAACAAATATCATGCAGACGAACCTAATTTATAATCATCTTGGTTAACAGTTCACAACTGTGTCATTTCTGTTTCTTCAATAAAAGATTCTGGAACATTTCATTCAAGTCCAATTCTAGTGACAGAATCCTTCATGCCGATTAATATTATGCTTTTACAAGACAAAATGTACAGATTCCTTCACGATAGGTTTGGAAGTCAGAAGACACAAAACAACTTGGGCCTACTTGATTCTGACATTTATTCCGGGATGTTATTGTAAGAAAATTGTGTGCCTTGGCAGTGCTAACAAAACAAGGTTCCATTTCTCGGAACACCACGCATTTCTCTTATCGCGAAGTAGCTAATGAACTCAGATGTGTAAATCTTTCAGCATCTTCGGAATGCCCTAGACGATTTAAAAGTCCTATAAGGATAGAATAATGTTCTTCTGATGCATCAATTTTGTATCTTCTAGTCATGGAGTTGAATATCTTCTTAGCCTCATCAGCAAACCCAGCTCGATTGCAAATAGATAGAAGTACCGTTAAAGTAAAATGGTTTGGATTAAATCCACTACTTCCAACATTGTCATCATAAGTACGGAGAGCTTCTCGGTACATTTCGTTATCTCCATAAGCCTCTAAAAGTGCAGTCCATATCATAGGTCCCTTGTAAGGGTTCATATCGAAGACCCACTTTGCTTTCTCAATGTCTCCACATTTCCCATACATTTTCACAATGTTTGTGGCAACGAAAGGATTCGACTCAAATTCCCTCCTCAAGACATGTGCATGTATTTCCCTTCCAAGCTTTGCCGCACCCAACTCTCCACAAACACTTAAAACCCTCGAAACTGCAATAGGATCTGGTCTGTGCTTGGATAGCTGCATCGCTCTAAACACTGCAACTGCCTCATCTGGACACCTGTTTTTCAAGTAAGAATCTATCATAGCCGTCCAAGAAATTACGTTCTTCCTCTCCATTCCATCGAATAACTTGCAAGAGTACCCTATATGGCCACATCTTGAGTACATAACCATTAAAGAGGTAACAATGGAAACATTTGGCACCAATCTATTTTTCACAGCATATCCATGAATCTCTTTTCCCTGTTTTAAGGCTTTCAATTCTGCACAAACTGGAAGAACAGTTGCAATTGTTACAACATCAGGCTTCACACCTTCTTGTTGCATCCAAATTATCGATCTTAGTGCTTGATCAAGCCTCCCATTCGATACATAACCAGACATAAGAGCAGTCCAAGAAACAGCATTTCTCTCTGCTGAACCATAAAACACTTTCCTTCCATAACCCATATCTTTACACTTACAATACATATCTATTAAACCGGATTGTATAAAGATTTGCTTCGAGTAACTCTTGGTTTTTATCACATAGCCATGCATCTCCTTACCCAATTTCAATCCCCCCAACTCCCCAATAACAGGAAGGATTGTCGTCAGTATAATCGAATTTGGCAAAACCCCTTCACTTATCATCCATCTTAAATACTCCACTGCTTCTCTCTTCAACCTATTATGCGAAAAACCAGCAATCATAGTACCCCAAACAACATCATCAACTTCTTGTTCAGGAATTTCTTCGAACACTTGGCGAGCAAGCTTGATCTTATTACACTTAAAATACATATCAATCAAACTAGACTGCAGCAAAACGGAACCACTAACAAATCCATTCTTTATCATAAGTGCATGACATTTCATTCCTTGAGTGAGTGCAGAAGACCCAGCAAAACTCTTGATTAAACAAGAAAATGTATACACGTTTAATTCGATACCCGATTCGCGCATTTGCGCATACGTATCAAGCACACCTCGATATCGTTTCCCGCCGTAAACAACATTTCCTCTGAGTAAAGCATTCCAGGGATAAACACTGTTTGATTGAGAAGGAATATTTGACAAAATTCTCTCAGCATCTTCAATTGCTCCACATGAAGTGTACATATAAACAAGCTTAGTACACAAAAACTCATTGTCTTCAAATCCATTAATGTTCATGAAAGTATGAATTTGACGACCATGATGGAGTGATTTTAATCTAATACAAGCTTCAATGAGTGATGAAAAAGTAGTAGTATTAACAGGAATACCCTTTTTATCACAATAATCTAAAACTGTCAATGCTTCTTTAATTTTACCGTTTCTTGCAAGATTTTGAATGTCTTCGTAAATTGATGATGGGTTTTTGCTATGGAGTGGTATGGAAAGTGGGTTTGATGATTTGTGCGTTCTGGTGGTGTAGATGTATGATTTTTTCTTGATATTTTTGTTCTTCTGTTCTGTTTTCTTAATAGGAAGTATCGGAGGTTTTGATTTTTGTCTGTGGGTCTTTTGGATTCGAGGAGTTTGTAGATTCTTAGTGCTATTAATGATTTGAGATCGATACTCTAGTGGAGATTTTGTTGGGGTTGTGAGAAGGAGAGATGAAGGAGAACTTCTACATTCAACAATCATGGTGGAAACACAAATGAAAGTTTATTCACTAGCAAAGTTCTGTTTCCTGGGGTAGATTTTATACACAAAGTGATTTTGGCGGGCTTTATCAAGGCCCCTTAAAACTTCATCATTGAGCCGTAACGGCAATTCCTATGGGAACGAAGAAACCCATTTTATTTTTGAGCCAGGTGATAGCCAAAGAGGTTTCTCCATTATGGAACAACAATGAGTGGTTGGACATCAAGTGCCCGGGCTAGGGACACATGCCATCGTGTGAATGTCAAATGACGACGATGAAAGCACAAGCGCCAAACATAAACGCCGCATTCAATCTTCGAGCGCTGGCGTTTGTAGCAAAAACGCCAATAGGTAGTTTTTTTGAAATTTAAAATTCACTTTTTATCTCTATATATTAGCATCATCTTCAAACAATTCACTCACACCAAAATTCACTTCTCTTGAATTTTCTCTTCTAAAATTTGTTTCAATTTTTTAGTTTATTGTTGTTGTAATGGCTGAAAAGGTGATCACACTTTTTTGCGATGCAAAACTTGAAGCTGTTGAGTTTAAAAGAATTGTTTGTAATATCAATGAATGAAAACATTTAGATTTTAAAATGGATTTCCACTTCAGATTAAGCGAAATTTATTACAAATTAAACTTGCAAATAACATCAAACTACATTTTAATAAACCACAACAAAAACATCAAACTACATCAAATCCAGTGACATTCTCTCTGTAGAGTTCATAGCATGCAAAATGCTTAAACTCTCTTCCGTTTTCTTCAGTAAACTTGGTCTGAGCGATGGTTTTCTGTAAAACAGATAAAAAACAAGTTCAGATATTTATGATGCAGTTGAGTCCATGAGGAAAAAGTAAGATACTCACCAGTTTTTCGTTGGATAATCCAGAATTGCTACGGTGAACCATCCACAAAAATTTTGTATAATGTTTGACTTCCTTAGTGATGAATGCAATTCTTAGTTATAGGCTCTTACTGTTTCTTATGGTTTCGTTCCGTGATGCTACAAAATGTCTGAATACTCTTTCCCAGAAATAGTCAATGTTCAACCAACATCGAACAAGAGTAACATCTTCTTACATTGTAAAGACCGGGAGCGACATTCTAGTGCAGTACAGATGTGCTTGAGATGGACCATCTTTTAGAATTCTTAAACACGCTTCGTACGAAAAAGTTACCGTGAGCTTCCTCCCAATTACCAAGAGCTGTTTGGGTAACTTCATCTTCAGTTACACCGATGAACTTTTCTCGATCAATTTCCATCACCAGAGCAAGGAATGGCTGGACTGCAAGCCTAATAGATTGAAAACGAGCACGCAATCGACGAGCATCTCGGTTTCCTGGAATTCCCGTCAGTGAGACGAGCATTGAAAATACGTTCTCCCAAAAAGAACCATCTTGAAAGCCCATACCAATGATTACCCTATGAAAAAATATGCTTTGCGTATAGTTATATTCTCTTCTTCAGTAAACTTGGGACCACGATTTCTAACAGACATCTCTGCAGAGTGAGAGAGATTAAGAGTTTTAGAAAGAAAAAAGAAAAGAAAAAAAGATGCGATTTTGGAGATGGGAAGAATGGAATTTATAGGTCGAGAAAGAAAATCGAGTTGTTGACGTTTGTATTAAAGCCGTGCGGCTTTACTACAAAGGCCCGTTTGAATTACCATAGGAGTTGGCTTTTGTTGTAAAACCTCCCGTTTGAATTACCAACGCCTTTTTTTTTGTTATAAATACAACACTAGGTTTTATTCTCAACCAAACTAACAGATTTCTTTCTTAAGCCAACAACATCCACCATGTTTTCTAAAGGCAAAGAGAAGCAAATATTATGTGTCGAAGCAAAAGAGGTTTGTCCATTATGTTTCATGGATAACCACAGTCTTATGCAATGCCCTTGGATGTATTCAAAGTGTCCGCGGGAGGGTTGTTCACGCATCAGAATGGTGATTGAATCACAACCGGAAAAGCTCAGGTATTTGTAATGTCAAGATCCCAACTTTCCAGAGGAACCACATATGCTAGATGATGCTATGAAGATTAAAAAAGAAGAAGAAGAAGAAGAAAAGATTGCAACACTCTGCAAAAACTTCAAACTTAAAGCCAAATTGAAGAAGGAGTTATTACACTGCAAGCATTGTGGATATCGAGATCACGAATACAAACATTGTCCACAGAGAATCAGTGGATGCTCAAAGCCCGGTTGCAAGACTTTTATGCATTTGCGGACTTCTTCTGAAGAAGACACATATGGAAGGCATTTCAGGGAATGTCCTAGGTGCTTTTTGGTGGAGTGGGCTGATTGAAGTTGAAAGACAAATAGATTCACTATGGTATTATGTTATTTAGTTTGTTGTTTATTTTGTGTTATTACGATTATCTAAAACCAAACATGTCGATATCTTCACATTTGCACCATCAATATCATAAGGAATTTAAAAATTTCTTAGATTAAACATTGCACCATCAAAAGAAACACATTAGATTAAGGCTTGGTTTGGTAATGCTTTTTTTTTTACCAAAAACACTTTCAAAAACTATATATGTCAATAATTTTTCAAATTAGTGTTTGGTAAAAAATAAATAAAGTGCTTTTTATCCAAAACACTTCCCAAATTCCTCAATTTTTAAAAGCTGGGGAGGAGGAGCTTTTAAAAGCTACAAAAGCATAAACTTTGGTCCCACCTAAATTTAATGCTTCATTTATCTTTTTTATCCCTACTTTAATGGCAAAAGTTAACCTTAAATTTAAATACAATCAATTTTTTATTCTTATATTTTATTCTTTAAATTTTTTATTTTTTTTTATTTCCAAACTATGTTATGTACCATTTTATTTAATTTGTAAATAATAACAAAAAATGTTAAATAATTACTTAATTTTTTTTGGCAATCATAATAATAGTGATAATTAATAAATTTAATATTATATGAATTTATATTTAATAGAATTATTAGTAAACCATTATACAAAGCTTTTGGTTGGTAACCTAGCAACAAGTTGGGCTCCAACACCTTTTTGAATAGCAACGCCTAATCTATGAAAAATAAAGCTACCAAAACCACTACTAGCGTCGTTACTAGATAAACAATTCTTCAGACGCTTGAAAAAACACAAAGTATCCTCACCCAACTCTCCTAGAGTAGAGAAAGCCAAAACACTCAATCCATGGCCATGTGAAATACAGTTGTCCAAATATTTAGAGTGTTTACGTGAAACCGCATTAGATATAGCTTTCCCTGGGACGAAAGAGCGAATTCCATCACCTGCGAAGGGCGAAACACCAGTGACATCCATACAAACATCCTTTTCGTCTTCCCAGTTAAGCACAAGAATATCAGCAGGTTTCAGCTCTTTGTCATCATTCGTCAAAAATCCCAAAGAAACTTCCTTACGAGCAGGCACACTAGCTTTGAAGCAAACGTCGACGACTACATCACGAACAATATCATGTCGAAAATTAGGGCCTATATCCTTAGCACAATGAAGTGCATGATCACCAAAGATGTCCATGGTTTTATTACAACTTGGGCACAAGCCATTCTCAACAAACAATGGGATACCAAGACGATAGCAAAGTACAGCTCTAAAATGTCTAGGTCCAATACTGATTAAGCCCAATGATGGGTACAGCCATTAAATAATCTTGTGCATGCTTGATACGGTTGCACTGCCACAGGATGGAATCTCTTGCGGACATAGAAAATTGGTCTGGGATTTGCTTCTTAACTGCATCAAAATAAGTAACTGCCAGGGAGTGCATGGATGGGGGGGCAGTATCATCGACACAGTATGTAGAAGGCAAGCCACATACCTGAGCAAAATTCTGTAGTGCAAAATGATAAGAGAGCCTTTTTCAGTTGAGAATGAATTACCAAGGATCACCTTTTGTACCGAAGTAATCTGACACTGAGAAACAAGGTAACAATAGGCGCTAGTGTCAGCCATGGTGTAAATGCCAAGTCCACCATCTTTGATGGGCAATATAGATAGTCGCTGTTGTAGAGGACCAAACCCCGCACCATCACCAGTGATGAGAAGTATCAAGTACTTAAGTAAGTGATCATCAAAAAGGGCAGTGGCAGATTGTAAGGCTGCAGGATTGGTAGTACGCATTGCAAAATACAATCTAGAAACTCCAGTGCAATTGCGAAGTAATAGCATCTCACTTTGAGGGTCTTTGAGTTTCTTGATAGCAGACATCAATTGAACAGTCTTATTCACCCTGCTCAACATCATATCACTGATAAAGTTCAAATCCAGACTCACCGGTCCACCCAATAGTTTAACACCATTAGAAGGTCTACCAATATCAGCGGGTAAAACTCCGTCAGCTGTGCTTCTGGGGTCAGTAGAAGGCCAAAAGACTTCGGTTTTCTTTACATTAAGATGTAAACCCCTGCGTGGTCCTTCCGTTTCTATTATGCTCAGAGCCTTAGCTACCTCTAATGTATCACCAATAATTGTACCGTCATCCAAGTACCAAGCGTGCAAGTCAAGTTTGCATTGAGAAGCAATAGTCTTCACTAGGGGGTGAAGTGTCAATGCAAAGAGTAGAGGACCGAGGGGGTCACCTTGCTGAACTCCAAGTGCAGATGACAAAATATAATGGTCATAGTAGAGTTTGGCAGGCCTCGAGTAACAAAATTCTACCCAACGAGAAATACCTGGACAATGAAGGCGAACCTCTTTGATGAGCTGCGATCTGCTCACCATGTTGAAGGAATTAGAAAAGTCAATGAGCATCATTGACATTTCCTCTGAGTGACCATTCATCTCCAGTAGGCGATTTACAACATGTAAAATACTTTCCCCACCAGCAGGAATACCAACCCCGAATTGGTAATCGCCCAAATAAGTAGATATATCCTTACCAACCGAGACAGCAGCTACTTTCGAGACCAATCTGCGCCAAACTGTACCAACTGCAATGGGCCTAATACCACCTCCAGGTTTAAGTAAAGGGGTTAAAGGTGCAGTAGCAATAAACTCTCCCAAAACCGCAGGACACCTACCAGCCAACCAAAGATTGACAACCCCAGTAATCGAAACAAGTAAATCATCTGCAATAGCAGTTGCCGCCCCACTGATTGCGTCGACCAGATGCTGAGCACGCAAACCATCACGACCGCATGAAGTGCCTTTGGGGAAGCTCCTGATAGCCCGTAAAACAACCCGAGAATCTACTATAATTGGGTCAACCATGGCTTCATCACAGGAAACAGTGGGCAGAGGCGCAGGTGGATGCTTGTCTAGCAGTTCCAAGTACGTGTACTCGTTACGAGGAGCTAAACCAGACGAAGAGAGCACTCGAATGGCTGCTGCGAAATGGAAAAGGTTCAGTTGCGTCTGCCGGGATAAAAAAATTAATTATCTTTAAACCCAATAAAATTAAATAAAACTATCTTCAGAGATATGTTCGTTTTTGTCATTTGCTATAACAACAATAATTGAATATGATATTTTACCAAACACATTTTAATTAATTTTTTCACCAACTTTAGCTTTAGTTTATTTTTTTTGCCAAACGTCTAACTGCTTTTTTCTCACAGCACAGCACAACAACGCACAGCAGAAAAGTGCTTTTGTAAAAGCTGCAGCATTACCAAACTAAGCCTAAAACAACTGCTACATAGGCGTCAATTCTCGGCTTGTGGTGGAATTCCTAGGACGATGTATGGATTGTATTTGTTGAGCACCCTAAGAATGTTGAAACAAGCATGGAAGTCGAAAGGACGACCGCCGTGAGATACTGCCCACATCGCTAGAGGGCTGGGTTCCACTTCATGTCCGGCTTCACCGTTGAGCTCATTCTGTGATTCTCTATTAGTAAAGCGATGAATCCGATACGTGACTACTAATTAAACTAAAACGATGCGACAATAAGTGAGGATCACGCCCACTAAAGCGATGAATCCGATACATGACTACTAGAACTCAAAAATTATAGCCGTTAGATCACAATAGTTTTCAGCCGTCCAGATTCAGCCGTTGGCGTTTTTATGGAAAACGCGACGCATTTAGGAAAAACGCTGGCGTGTGAAATACAACGGGCGGTGGAAGCACAAGCACCAGCACATTTGGCTCACGCGTCAGCATTTGTGCCAAGCTCGCCCGATCTTATGAAAAACGCTACATTTCCATCTCACTCAACAAACCAACAAATTGTACATCTTTTTTTTTTTTTTTCATGTTTGTTGAGTCCATAGTGGGATCAAAATCAATAAATCCTTGTTTTGTTGTGTCCATGGGAACTGGGTCAACAATGAAGCATGTCACAGGCCGTACCATGGAGGAGAGTTTGCCAGTGTCAAATAACTAACATACTCCTGAAATCGTTTGGCCAAGTCTAGTTTCTATCTTTTTCTATCTTCAAGTAAAGATTGAGTGAAGCAAATCGCTCGGCAGGGAGCTGGGAATGCTGTTCTACGGCTTCTTTTATGTGTAAGATGTTCCATAGGGCAAGTACTTTCAAAAAACCCAAAAACCATTAACCTTCAGAGTTCAGAGTGAAAAAAAAACCTGGAACTCATTCCATATAAATTCCCAAAGAAAAGTATTATCCAACACATTGATTTTTAGCTTACAAACTATATTAACTAAATTTTGAATGGAACACCAAAAGCAAAATATCTAACAGAAGAAAATAAACTACGAGGCCCTGTAAAAATTGGGGCATCAGTAATCTATCAGTGTACAATTTTCTGCTTTTCCTGTGATTTCGTTTTATTTCGGACACTTCAGAGATATATACAGTGGAAAATAAAGGTGAATTATACTTAGATTAAGATTTGCGACTTAGCAGCGCGACGAGAACACTTCTTCCTGGATGTGTTGGTCAATGCGCAGATGCATGTTTCAAGGAGCTCTAAATCCTCGTTCCAAGTCAATAACGAAGCCATTTCTGGGTTCTCCAAGAGCATCTTCGATGTTAAGTAGCCAGCAATTGTCCATGTCTGGTATAATCGGGACTGCTTACCAATGAATTTTCCAGTTCGAGTGTCATAGTATTCTGGCCATTTGTCCTCCGAGATTCTCTTTTCAGCTAGAGCTACTGCCTTCTCTGCTAAACCTGGCCTCCCCATTTTAATGCAGGCCAATGTGAACTGAAAGACAGAGCAAAATGTGAAAACCTAAGATGCGAAATCATATAAAATATGCTAAAAGCACCTCAGACTTCAATTTTGACAATAAGATCCATCATACCTGCCACATGAGTGTTGGCCAAGATCCTCCATTATGGTATGACCAAGGTCTACAACAATCAATATCAGAGAAATTAGGTTGTGTTCCCACTCAGGAGAAAAAAATTGAAAATACTTAAATGAAACTACAGATACAGTGAAGAAAACACTTACGTATTCTTTGGGTCACTACCAGTGATTATCCGCCATTCATCATACTCCAAAGCAGGGTAGCATATCTTAAGAGGCATATGACCGATAAGGTCTTCCCACTTGTCCTCCATCAGGTTTAGAATACCTTGGTTCTGTCTTGGAGTACCCAAAGATGAGATGATAGACCAAAGGTTACCTAGTGTGAAGAACCTGAAATCCATATGAGCAGGCTGAAGATTACCAATAAGATAACCACCTCTATCAGGGATCCAATCAACCAGCCAACATGGAATTTGGTCAGGATATATGTTGAACTTGTTGATGGCGTCTGTAGAGTATTCTTCAGTCTTATAGCGGTATATCTCATTGATCTTCTTCATATCCACCCAATAATACTCTCTGATATGAAAAGACAATGCACTTAGTCTGTTATTGACTGCACGGACAAGATTCTTGGATCCGTCATCAACTGTCAACATCTCTCGGGAGCTCCTTAGAGCTGAGTAGAATAAGGCCTGTGAAATGAAGCATTGTCAATTTATATGATATGCACAACGATGATTAAGGCCTGTGAAATGAAGCATTGTCAATTTATATGATATGCACAACGATGATTAAGGCCTGTGAAATGAAGCATTGTCAATTTATAAATGCAGACTAGGTACGATTATAGCTAAAAATGTTACCCAGCCTCAGACCAGAGCTATTATAATGTAAATTCTTTCTCAAATCTTGTCCAAAATATATGGTTTCTCATGGACTGAAAACATATATCTTGAGTAATCGATTATACAATTAAAATAGAACAGAATTACTATCTCATGTTTTTTCATAGTTACTACTCTCAGTTGGTATTGTGTTGTCAGCTAACAGAAAAGATGTGCAAGTAAAAGGATACAGCGAAAAACACATTCCTCCAGCTTCTTCCAACAAAAGCAGAATAAAAGGAACACCAGTGCAGCAAATAAAGCAAAATAAACTAAACTAGTAATCACCTGGATCTCAAGGGGGTGGCCATGGATACCCATTCTTCGATCTATCATGCAGGAGCCATCAGTGACTAACAGGGTAGGGAACATATCAAAACCATCGGTTAGACATAAATTCAAAATCAGTTTTATTCCTGTCTGGATATCCACTCTTTCTTGCAACGAGTAGTCACCAGTGATCTTTCCATAAGCTCGCAGCAAAATAATCCACCATAACCCTGTTATGGGAATCAAAAAGTGAATAACAACATTTAGCATTTTACCCATTTCAACTAATATCTAATACTTACACAGCCAAAACCAACATGGTTGGACTTAGGCAATATAGTCATTCCTTATAGTTTACACATTTCAACAAATATCCAATACTTACACAGTCAAAACAAACTGGGATGACTTGAGCAATATAAACATTCCTAATAGTTTGTCAAATAACATGCAATATGTGATCATAAATAAACAAGAACGAAGTGTGATTTATTGACAATTACATGTTAGTATAGGTATGTTACTTTACTAACCAGAATCAACAGGCGCAACACGACCAATAGCAGATTCACCAAAATCAGGATCCAAGACCTCCTCAGTTGTTCCGGCATTTCCATCAAGTGGCACCGTTCTAACTTTAAAGCTTGCTGGCATCAACCCTTGCCCAGGGCTATAGCAATCCACCGTTTTTTCCCAACTCTGAACAACACATTACAAAAACATTCAAAGTTACTACACTTCAGAGCTTCACCAATCACTTACAATTAAGAACCATAACATGCAAGAGAGGAATATGAAAAACATTAGGATTAAAATTACCTGCAATTGCAAAGTGTGAAGAAGGAAATTCCTAACAATTTCTCCATCTCCTTTAAGTAAAAAGGCAAGCGCAGATGGAACGAAATCGCGTATAAAGACTTGATCATAATTCAATGGTACTTTATCATTAGGATTATTAGCTGCAACAGTACCAACTGGACTATTACAATATTCTACTACTGATTCCCTTAATAAATCCCATGCTTCCTTTTCAATTTCCGACAAGTCTCTTTTCCTAAAATTCTTTACATTCTCTGTATTTTGTACACTACTATTATCTAAACTAGGGTTCTGCTTTTCTTCTGCTTCTTCTATAATGACCTGTTTATCCTTCACTTCTACATCTTCTGCTAATGGCTTGTTCAGATTGATCCCACCATGAATGTAAATTCTCTCAAAACCTTTCTCATTAACATGCCCCTCAACTGAAGAAGAAGTTGAATTGTGTCTAATATCAGAAGCAACATTTGTAATTACAGAAAACCCCCTAAACCTATTAACATTGCAACAATTTGAAAAAACCCTAGATTGTCCTCCCCAACTTGAATTGGAGATTGGTTTTTGAAAAATTAAACGCTTGATACCAACAATCTGTTGATGATGATTATGATCAGAACAACTATGTAATTTCCGATAAGATCTTAAAACTGAAGATGGATTCTGAGATTTGGGTATTGAGAATCCAAAAAAGGATGATGTTTTTGAACAACAACTGATTAGGATTTTACAGCATGGTTTCATGGTTGAAATTCCCATTGGATTCATGATTAATTCAATGAAATTCTGAATCAAAAAAACAAAAAAAAATCTGTTTTGATTAAAAACTGAAAACAGATTTATGAAAGTGGAAAGATTGTTTCTATAAATAAAAAAGAGAAATAATCAATTAAAATATGCAACGTTTCTATAATTGGAGAACAAGGAACAAATAATTTCTCAAAGTGGGAAAGAAGAAAAGATTTATGAAGCCTGCCTGTTAAGACGGTGTCTGATACTAAGATGTTGGAAATGGAAATTAATCGCTGAATAGTTGGGAGGGGTTTTTAGAGGTGGATCGATGTCTTTATAAAGGCTGAAAAGGCCGTTGTTGGGTAAGGAAATGGAGTGCGGATAATATAGAACATCCAAAATTACAAAATTAACCTTTTGGTGGATGTCGTGGTGGTGGTGTAGGACAAGTTAGGATTTGACGTGGACTTATGGGGTAGAGAGCCGTAGAGGTGTTTGATTTTTTCAAATTTGATGTCAAGTTCGTGTCCATTTGTTTTGAAAAATGATTTCAAGCAAGCTCGCCAGGATTGGTCATGTTTTATTTGGGATTGCAATTGTAAATTTCAAAGCGCAAGCTTACTGGTGAATGGGGAAGGATTGCAGTTTGTAAAATTACAAAACGCAGCTCACCGGCCAGACTGTTGAAGGCACATTGAAACCATGTAAGGGAACACGCACGAGGTGTAACAGAAGGGTATTACAGTAACTAAAAATAGCTACCCCTCAATAGTCTACACGTTTTAAGTATTAAGAGGTGCATGATCTAACAAGTCAAGAAAGTCGGTTGGTGGTCAGTTAAAGACGTTGGTACTGCGAAAATCGAGGATATGATATCTTTACTTTTCTTCCTGAGTCCTGACAAAAATAAAATCAAGGACACCTCCAAAAATATAGGTGTCCTCTAGTACAAAATACATTCCAAGATATGTGCTGTACTGTGTATAACACCTTGCGTCTTGAATTCACAAATTCAACATGGTAAAGTGATTCGGTTGTTGAATTGAGAATGAATGGATAATGTCATAACGATACGAAGCTTCTGCAGAAGTTATCTCAAGCCAGACATAATGTTCATTGCAAGTGTTTCCATAGAGAATAGACGGACTCACAAATCTGAGAAACTAACGGTCAATTTCCTGCATTTGGATTGTTGTTCCCGGATGACCAAAAAAAAAAACTAGATGTAATTTTACCCTTTGGGCCGTTGTTCCTCGAAATTCCGAAGGTAGACGATTCATATTTCCCCAAAGTAGAGTATTTGAAAACTTCTTTAGTCGTGGAGGGATCCATTTTGAAGTCTTCCTCTTATCTCAAAATATCTTATGATTCTTATCCACTAACGTTTTAGTACTGATTTAGAGTGTAACCGGTTATAGGGGCGGCATGGTTTATTAGAGGGGCGGCAGTGTGATACTAATGTCCCTCTAGTTGGTTAGGAGATATTCTATAAGGGGTGTAAATTAACTAGATTACCCTTTCTATTTTTTAACCTAAATCAAAGCAAAAATTGAAAATTTGTTTTCTTTCTTCTTCTCTACTCCTCCTCCCATCAACCGTAACCTCCATTAAAACTCAAAATTTCATCGTCTTCGATTAACCGACGATTCGAAAATTAATCAAGTGTAGTGTAATGACTTATATGAGGTATGTTTTGAAAACCCAGTTACGATTTGGTTTATTTTGTTCGATTTAAGTTTAATTTCTATCAAAAATTAGGGTTTGAGATGAAAATTGAAATTTCTGGGTTTATGTGAGTTACGGTTGATTTTAACTCAATTACGAACCGTAACTGGATATTTTGATGTTGTTACGGTTGGTAATAGTTCAATTACCAACCGTATGTTCTTATATCTGAGAATTTTCTTCAGTTACAGTTGGTAACCATTTTAGTTTACGAAACGTAACTGAGTTACGGTTGGTATCGAGCATTTAGTTACCAACCGTAACTGGTTTTACAATTGGGTTTTCTTCAAATTTAACAAGTTACGGTTGGTAGTTCATCTTTTACGAACCCTAACTTCGATTTACGGTTGGTTATGAGCAAAATTCCAACCGTAATTAGCTTTGAAAATGTAAAAAAAATTGAATTTTTTACGTACTTTAGATAACTTTGAGCAACAAAAAGCTAGTTGGGACTAATTTAAAAGTATACCCGGTCATTTTCAGGTCATGGTTCTTCATTTTGTTGGTTAATTTCTTCAATTGATTGAGATTGACCTTCTTCTCTAAACTTTTTTTCTTTTCTTTTTAACTCTAAAAATCTGATTTTGGTTTTGATTTTGAGTTAATATAAGTGAAATTAATCATTAACATTAAACTTGATTATCATCACTAAACTAGGTTATCAATTATGAGGATTAATTTGTCATTTCCAGTATTTTTTTTTTTATAAGAGACACTTGAATGATTATGTAATGACCTTTTTTGTCCTATTAAAATGCCGCTCCTCTAATAAACTATGTCACCCCTATAAGAGTTACTTTAGAATCAAAGAGGAAGTGTCCTTTTTTGAGATGGGTAGGCAAGGAATTCAGGAAATGTCTATCTTTTGTTAATGAGAATGTATATAGCTTGTCTCAACATTTCAGGACCATAAACCTAACTTTCACATGAGTTGGTATTTAATAAATCTATAACATGATTAAACCTAAGAACTCGATGATAATAGCAAGCATGTGAGGAGGAGCTATTAGATAGAAAAATGGATAAGAATTAGATATTTGGTAAGAGTCAATGACATGGCATGGCTTTTGTTGATCCACCAAACTATTTAAATGGATGCTATTTTACATCCACCCATGATTAGCCACTTGTTTTTGAACTGAATTTAGATTTTGCGCTTCGTCACCACGTTCTTGCACTTTTTCTAATCACACTACTGTCGCCCTCTTCTACGTCTTAGTCCTAGGAGCCACATAACGGAATAACATTTGCCTCATTTTCTATTGGTGTCAGATGCCGGCTATTCAGAGTTAATAGGCATGGTGAATCGCATTACCCTCAACTTTTTTATGTGTGCTATTGATTTGTTTGAATGAATCTAATCGAACAAACTTATCCAATTTGATGCAGTTACGAGTTGCGACCCCATGGCTTCAGGCAAAGTACTTATGAAGTGCCATAATGCATGCAACAACTGGCCATCCTCTTTCTTGTTTCAAGTTGAAACGTTGGCGTTGGCAGCAACTTATTGCTTGCACTACTCGTTGTTGCTCAGGACTATGGCACCCTAGACAAGTCATTCAATTTCTTCCGCAAGGCGAGCTACCTTTTTTACTTTTCCTCATGTGATTCCATAGAACGTTTTACACATTACGCTTAAGACGACATTGACATGAGATACGACAATGGCGTTCTAGATAACAAATTTTAAAGGTCCACGTTTGAGCAAAGAACAGAAATATCAAAGATACGTCACACATTCTTTTTTGTCTTAACATTAACCAAATCAATTAGTACTTTTTTTATTTTGAAGGCATCAAAGATTTTCAGAAACAAACTAAAGCCATCAAGAGCACCTTCCTTGCTCTTGGCGATTAATTGAAGGAAATACATATGGAATTTATAGAGTCTGGCTCGTGAGCCAAGCGTCTCCATCGATATAGTATGGTCCGATGAACGGCTTTGCCTCATGGTCGCTCAACAATCTTGCCCACTGCACTCTCCCCGTGGCATTTGCACCTGGGCCACTGCATTTGTATTCTCCATAGTACACACTCCTGATTAAAATGCCAAAATTAGTAAGTACAATAGTAATCAGTTAGAATGTCAGTCGGCTCAATCATAAGAACATTACATCACCCTTTTAGAGAGAACCCCATTTCTGTAGACATTGTAGGAGCATATCAATAATTATAAGATTCTCATATAGGGAAAATGAAATTCTATAAATATCTTAAAATAAAGATATTAAAAGGCCTAAAAAAGAAAAAAAATCAACTCAAACTCTTTAAATTGGTGTGGACTTCAACAATTATAGGATTCGAATCTGCGGTCGAAGGGAGCATTCCAACCACCAGAACACTTGGTGATTGGCAACCCATTGATAGATTGGAATTAATGATTTAACACATAACAATGTACTAGTACACAAAGGGTGCAAATAGGGTTGCACAACCAGTGCGTATAGTTTGTTGGCCTATAATGAGTTAGGAAAAAAAAAACTCGAAAAATATACTTTTGATGGGTTTGGTATGAAGGCAGTAAATGGTTGAAAATAATGCACAATCTCTATCTAAGTCCGGAAAACAACATACTAGATGACCGCTGCCACGGTGGGGAGGCCGGCCGACAAAAAAGAAAAGTACTGTTGCAATTGGATTGTCAAAGAAAATTTGTGCCTAAAATGAAAATATCACTTTTCTTGAAACAGAGAGAGCACATCGTTTTATTAGTTGCAAAAGAAAATTACTTGATGCATAAACCAAAATATGGTTACATAAAGTTTATGTATTCTTTGTGGTAGTTTGCATAATGGATATACACTTATTTTCGAATATGCCTAAATACTCGTATGAAAAAATTTGTTTTGGTCTATTCAAGTTAGACCTCCATATAAGAATACTTTTTTGTGATCCCTGGGATATTCTTATACATGGGTTTTAGTGTATTTGATTTTTATGAAATCTTTTTGCTTTGAGGTTTCTTTGAAAACTTATTTTCAGTACAGTGATATTTGATTTTTACGGCGGATTTCCTCTCAAAAGAAGCCTCAAAGAGCAATATGGCGGGAGTCTAAATCAATTCTCCACCTCAAACAACTAATAAGTTTGTTATCAAATGATTGTCAGGTGTGTCTTACCCTCGGCTACTTAGTTTTGAGTAGTTGTTGCTAGCCTTAAGGCATAATATAAAAAAAAAAAAAAGTATTTGCTTTTTATGAAGTCTTTCTGCTTTAAGGTTTCTTTTTTGGAGCATTGAAACATTGAATTAATTCAATTTTTGGTTGGAGAAAAAATTGGTAGGTGATGGGAGATTTGATCCCAGGACATCTGGGAGTGGTAACAGCAATCAGACCATCGAGCTATACTCCATTTGTTTTTATGATGGTACGTATTATCCGTAGAATTCATAGTCAAACTATGTCAAAGAAAGATATTTATGTGCCGAATTTTATGTCGCGCATTTTTCCCGAATCACGCATAGTTGACCGAATTTTCGCCGCACGACGAATTGCTAACTAAGCTTAGGTGCTCCCCTCCTCATGGATAGGTTCAAAATAAAAACCGTTGCTCCAATTTTAAAAAGAATGGAAGCAAAATCGAAAGGCTCGAAAGGCATAGTTCTTTCACAACCCAGTAGATCAGTTCTAAATAGAGCAGTTCTTTGGAGTACACCAATATTCCAAATGGGATGTTTTATCCTACCCAAAAAAAAACCAATAAAATAAATAAAAATTCAAAGAGATTTCTGATGGGCTAACGATTTGGAGGTTAAAACTTTTTATCCAAAAACTGGGCCAAGTATTTGTAAACCAATTCGAAAAGGAGGTTTAGGATTTCGATATGCTCATAAATTTAATCTTGCAATGTTAAGGCATAGAGGAGTGGAGATTGAACGTGATTTGTGTGTTTTCTATAGTTCTGAAAGAGAAACAACGGATCATATGTTCTTGCATTGTCCTTACTCGTTTGAAATTTGGAACTATTTCATCAAAGCTTTCCAGATCTAGTGGCCAATGCCGAGGTCACTCTAGAGTTGTTTGAAGCTTGGAATATAAATTTTTGGAGAGGTAGAGGTAAATTAGTATGGGAGATCATCCACTATACAATTTGTTGGAGATTATGGAAGGAAAGAAACGAGAGAGTTTTTGGAGCTAGAAAGAAGGAGGCGAATGAGATTATTGATCTTATCAAACAACTTGTAGTTGTGTGGTCTTGTGATTTCGATACTTTTAAGTTTGTCTCTCCTAGTATTATTTGGAGCAATTGGAAGATTCTTATGGTTGTGTAATTCCCTTTGCTTTGTGTAAAGGTTTCTTCTTTTTAATATAACCCTTTTCTTCGAAAATAAATAAATTGATCTTGCAATGTTAGCTAAAATAGCTTGGAGACTAATTAAGGAAACAAATGCTCTATGGGTTACAAAACCAAATCTAAATATTTTAGGAATAAGTTCCCTCCTAGAATTAAAACACCAAAAAATTGCTCTTGGATCGATCTGGAAGTATATCTCCCAAGGAACAAATAGATGTGGATACCTTCGTGTTCCATTTCGTATATAATATTCACGCTTTCGATAAAAAATTGAGTATACGAATTTGATTTATATTCTCGGATATTTGATATTTCAAATGTGATTATGAACAGTCCTATTAACATCTTTACATTTATTTTCCAGTGAATGCATAGACCGTTAGACGTCACATGTCCATCGTCCGCCTTATTTTATGTTTTTTTTTTTAAAATTACAAACACCTACTTTTGTGGCAAGAGCATAAATTATACTCCCTTCGAATCTAAATAATAAATGTTGCCCCATAATAATTAGCACTTTTTCTTTCTATGTGGCATATTTTTAAATCGTACTCCAAATTCCAATTAAAGTAGATGATTTAGTAATTATGTTTATACTCGTCATGTAGTTTTAAAAAAAAAAGCTTTGTAATGATATAAAGCTTATAAACAATCGTTTTTTAATTAGTTCGAAAGATGTGTCATTTCTAAGTTTCGTTACACTGTTAAACATGACTGGAAAAATCGAAGAAATAACTTAAAAAATCATCGTTATCTTTAGCTTCCTTGAAAGTTATGTAAATAAGAAAGAAAAAAAATGACTGGCTTGAGATGGAAAAAGTACAAGTCTAAACCATCTAAATTGAGAAACATCAAGTGGTGTGATGGATCTCATGTTCCTTTTCATAGGGGAGGTTGACCTTCGAGCCTTATAATTTCCAAAAGAATTCCCAAATGAAGAATTTATGAAGTGATCTAGAGGCCACCATTTTATTCTATCACGAAAAAAAAATAGCCGCAGTAATTGAAAATAGTTGAATGCCAATACTCAAAGAAGACCTTCATATGGGATATAAATTATAAAGACTCCAAACCATCGAATATAAAATAATAGCAAAAGGTTTAGATGTTTAGTCCTTCTAAAAATCCAAACCAAAAGATAACAAGTTCATAATATTGCATGATCCGCGCTATCGCTTATATTTCAAATTCGTGTTGATGCTTCAAACCTAACACCGTGTGATTGGAGTTAAACTTTCATACCAGGATCCAAGGTATTTTCATAGAAAAGAAAAAAAATCGGTTTTTGAGGTGTTTTTTTATCATTCTGCGTACTTTTAAACAATGATTATCTCTTATAAATATATTTCTTAAGTCATTCTTTTCTAAGTTAAAAGTAAAACTTAACTTTATTTGAAAGGATACCACCATCAAATAAGAGGGTAACCGCGAATTCATAACAATTCCTGAAAGGATCAAAACACACATTCACTTGCAAATCGAATGAGAGATTAAGTGAAAGAGTATTTTTAAGAAAGTGAGAAAGTGAGAAATGCAGACTAAAAAGCTTAACATCGGCTGCTTGAGAAGAGAATTTCACTTGGACCGCCTATCATTAGTCTCCCAAGTATATATTTTTGTTATTTTAATAATAAAATCATTACATAACCCGCGTCAAAGAGTTTTAAAATAATTAAAAAAAACTCCATAAATACTTGAGAGGCCGATCCAAGCAGACGAAAATCAACCTCTTAATCTTCACTGTGACACACTCTTTCGCATTAACAATTGTATGGATGAGTTTAGGTAATTGGATGAGTTTTCTTATTCTGTAGTAGCACCTAATTTGAACTTTTTTGATCAAACTCCTTCGTTTTGAATAAACGTTCTCATTCGATAGCCCTTTCTCTGAGCCACTAATATGGGGTTACAACACCAAGCGTGTGTTGTGCAACAAATATTGAGGTGTCTTACGTGTCGGTGGTGAAAAAAATTAAAAATACTTGCCTTAAGGTATTCCTCATGTACTTTCCTAGAATACAAGAACATTTTCCAGCTGGATTCTTTTTTCCACGGACCTTAACAACAAAACATTTATGAAAATCTAAGTCCACTTATGAAAACCCAATGTTTAGGAATATAACTGTCACTTTTTTTTTTTTTTTTACTTTTATTAAAACCTTTTGGGATACAACGATGGTCTTAAACATACAATATTATATGAACCCGTTGGAAAATATGTTAAACTAGAGGATGAAAACACACAAAGATTCTGTGTAACTCATATCTCAAGGATTTTTCGATTCTTTTAACAATAATTCGATGCTTCGCAAATAATTTGCAAGTATAATAGGTTAATGAATTAGGCCTTCAGGATTCAGTGAAACCCAAACACCGTAATTGAATTCAAGGATTGTTATTCCTTGACCCGACCAAAAACACATTTTTTAGAGTTTCTCATGATGCTATTAATAAAAGGAAAGCAATAAGTTTTATCTCTTTTCAAGAGAAACAAATATCACTATTTAAAAAGGATTTTATGTTCAGTGGAGATGTCTCTTCATTTCTAATGGACACTTTCAGGAGGCATTAATAAAGGTTATTGACAGAGACGCGTCTATTCGAATTTCAACCGGATTTAAATTAGGTTTCCAAATGGAACGATAATCCATATGTTTTGAAGATATCCAACATGACCAAAATTGACAACAATACCATTTAAGTGATCCGACTGTCATGATCGGTTAGATCTATTTGTCCTATTTAGAATGGTACCCAAGCTAGGAATGGCTCTCAAACTGTTTTCTTTTTGAAATCAATGATTTTCTTGTGTTCTTTGGGCTTTGTCGGCACAACTTTAGTTTAGGTTTACCAAGCAGCTATAACTTAGGTGGGCTTGAGAATTTCGCATTTGCAAAAATTCGCTAGATACTAACCAAGCACTCGAGCAGTGCCTCAATAAATTGTCCTAAAATGTTTACATACCTTTCACGATTTTGATCTCCCCAATCATTCCAGCCTTGAGAAAGCACAACTTTGTCCATGAAAGTGTAAGAAAATATAACGCGCGAACGATCACCCCACGCTCTCCCCAAGTATAGAAGGCCACTACCAGTTACTACACTGTCTTTAAAGGAGAACCCACTTGACAATGATGAATTTGTTCTCTTTTGGGCCGTCATTGATGCTACCTTTGTTGCTACTGAGTTCAAATAGCAAGTCTACAACAGTGTACCCAAAACAAAATTCTTATCAACTTTAAATCAGGCCATTCCCCGGAGGTTGTCATGAACAAAAAAAAAAATCGTTACCTCATATAAGGATCTACCGTAACCGAAAATGAAGTCTACAGATCCTTGAATGAAGCAATTCTTGAAATAGTGAAGTCCTTTATGATCATAAAGAGTGTCTTGATACCCATAGAAGGTACAATTGTAGAATGCAGCTTTGTTTCCGGATATGCGAAGAGCTACTGCTTGCTCTGCTAGTGTTCCAGTCACATGTGGAACTGTGTTCTACATAACAAAATTACACCCATATGTGAACGAATGGTCCTACCAAATTTCACTGGCAGAACCAACTGGTAAGCAGTTTGTATATTTGACAGGCTACTTTTCTCTTCCAAAGAGTGCGACTGAATAGAATCCGAGTAAGACAACACTAGGACTAAGCTGTTTGAGCTTTTCATTTGTTTTTTTTATAGTCACGGAACATCTACATCATGTTGCATTGTTAGATAGGAAAGATTTTCAACTTCAATTAAAAACTGGAAAATAAATAAACACAGAAAATATGAATTATTACCTCAAATATTACGTTGATGGCCACAAAATAGTCAGAGTTAACCGCGACCGTAGCACTATGAAATGTTGTCAATGGCCTTCCGTCATCTCCTATCGTTGATGCAGTGTCGTTTCCGGTTATGGTAGGTGGGTTCTGAGAATCCCCCATGAAAGTTATGAAAGGCTTTGCTAGAGGGACAACAATTTTCTCCCTAAGCAGTATGATGCAACAACATGAAACAGTCGGAGTTTTCAATGCTTCATTTCTGGAACCAAAATCATTAATTTGCAAGAAACATAAACTTAATATGTGCATATATAGATATACCTGTAAAGACCTGGTTTGATATCCAAAATGGTTCTTCTTGTATTGTTTACAGGAATAGAATCAATAGCCTCTCTGATAGATGCGAAATCACAACTTCCATCCTGACTAACACACATCCTCACTGTGCGCAAGTCAGCCCTCCTTAGCTTTGAGTCGACAACACTTCTACCGCTTCTTTTCCGGTGACCAGCGGTAACCATTCCCTGTTTTGTTTCCCAAGTAGTACTAGTCTTTTTCTTATGGTTTTCGACATTCCACGATACCCATTTCTCGTAATCATCGTTTTGTCTCTCTAGATTACTGCGGCTGCTACTCCATGACAATGAGCTTAAAGAGAGAATGCAGAGAGAAAGTAGAAAGATGGAGATGTGGATTGGAGTACTGGAGAAACCAGCCATGGAATTAGAGTGTTTTCAGAGATGAGTGGAAATGTGAGAGAAAGAGGGTTTGATAATGAGAAAATAATGGAAGGGGAATGGGTGATTTTATATTAGATAATGTAAATTAATTACAAACTCTTTATAAGAACAAATCTTCATTAAATAAATCTATTTCCGTCAAGTTAGTGCATTGTTACTTCATATATTGCGATTTGATAAAAGTTGTGGTTTAGTGATACATGGTATCTAATAGGGTACTGTAGTAGCCGATGTCACTAACTCCGTGATAAAAATCACTGGGGTGATGATAGCAGTGATTCGAATTTGAAACTTGTCAATATCAAATTCTTTATCGATCAAAAACAATAAGTATAACGCACTGTAGTATGTATCTATGTATCGTGGGATCTCAAATCTTAAATGTGACTTATATTTGTGCATAGAAAGGACTCTAAACTAACAGCCATCTTTTCATTCTTATTTTATTTTATTTTATTTATTTATTTTTTTTTTTTTTGTGATAATCTTAAAGGTGGGCATGCTTACGGGTATGGTCCGACCTCTAAGCAGACTCACTCCACCGGACCTGTTCCATCGGTGAGCATGTCCGCGTGACATCTTTTGTAGCCGCATAAATTGATGATAAATTTTTGTCAGCCAATGCAGTTGTCTTGATGCAATATGTACGTTTGTGTTAAAAGTTTGGTTCCTTCTCCTCTGTCGCGTACTTGTTTGTAAGTAGACATAAAGCTTTAGCAGAGCAAACTCCTTTGACTTATTATATAGGCAAACAAACAAGGATCGGGTTTAATTGGTTTCTAGCCGTAGGGCTTTAAAGCCAAAAACAATGGACCTAACTAGATCCAAGAAGAATTATGGACCAAATTCCTAAGTGAACGGGTCCTTGTACAATTAGTGGCCATCTAAAGTCTAAACTCTACTAATCAGATTCAGAGGTATGGTTAATGTAGGACATTGTCACATGGTAAGTACCCTTAAGTTGACTTTACAGCCGTGTAGGTCCAAAAATACACCCCGAGTGGTTTGAAACTTCGAATAAATGGAGTCGCAGGATTGGTGTGTGATACTGTTATCAAATCAATTGGGACACAGTGGTGACGATAAGAATAGGGTTCTGGAGTATTTATAAGAAAATGAGAAGTGTATATACATGCAGCTGTCTTCCATTTTTGTGAAATGCCTGATAGTTGTTGTTGTCGTCTATGTGGTGTGATCGTCTTAATGTATGTATATGGTGTTATGTTTGGAGGGTGAGAGAAGCAAAACATCAGCATGATGTAACGACATCTAATACGAGCTGTGCAAAGGAATACATATTAATAGGGCTGTTCATGGTCGGTTTTGGTTCGGTTTCTAGCCAAACCGAAACCGAAACCAATAGTATTGGTTTCTAAAAATCTAAACCAAACCAATCTATTAATCATTGGTTCGGTTTCCAAATGGTTCCAGTTGGTTTCGGTTTGTCCCAATGGTTTTTGGTTAACCAATAATTATGTAAAATCAAAAAAAAAAACACAAATTTACAGATATAAAAATCATAGTTGCCGATAGTACTGGTTTACACAAATTTACAGACAAAAAAAAATAAAAATATCCAGAATAGTTAAAGCTTACTCCAATTCTAGAGATCAAAAGAAGATATATAATATATCTTAATTTAGTTATTGACAAATAAAAAAGAAGGAAGACGGGAAGAAAAAAGTCGAGTAGCAGCGGCTGTAGTTGGCGGTGGAGAAGGGAGGCGACTTAGAGAAGGAGAAAGAGGGAGAGTATCATAATGAAATATTAGATTTAGGGTTTCTATTTATCCTCTAAATCAATGGGTAGAATCTAATACTTGTAAATCAACGGTAGAAATTAAGTTTAAAAATTAATCGGTTTTCCAATGGTTTTTGGTTCGGTTTTAGAGGTCAAACCAAACCAAAACCAACACTATCGGTTTTCCACTTTCTACACCGTAACCAATCCATTAGGAAATGGTTCGGTTTGGGTCCGATTCCAGCGGAAAACCGAAACCATGTTCAGCCCTACATATTAAGGCACATAAACTAAGTTTCTCGGAAGTGTTTAGGCAAAGGAAAAACACTAGTCGGACCTGGATTCATGAATCCATAAGTGAGATCTTTAAGTTGTAATCTAATTATGTTTCTCAGAAAAACCCGTGTTTTTAGAGGATGACTCTAGCAAGTAACTAGTACACAAAAGTATCAGGGATTGTATATATTACCAATTATTTGAGTCTCTCTAACAAAACTTCTGGTGTCTTCTTTTGTATGCTCGATTCACTAGGTTCGAAAGTGAGTCCGCTATTTCCGAGTTCGTGGATTGCATCGATGAAAGAAGTTCTTCTTTTGCAGTTTCACTAACGAGTTGAGAAATTTTTTTCGTTGAGGTCTTTGTCGCTCTTTAGTTCCATTTTCTCGACAGATGAATGCTCTAAGTTGCGATTTGAAGAGATAGATCGGACATTGGATCCAAAAGTGTCCCGTCTATATTAACTTATGCAATGACGGATCTGGATTTCTATAGATCAGTAGGATTCTCAAACTGAGGAATGGCCCGTTTTCGAGAGAAAATCTATTGCAATGAATCGACTTGATAATGAATCTCTAGCAAAGGTTTGAGCATCGGTCTAAGAGTCTGATATTTGCATCGTGTCTGAAAAACACTGTCTCAACTGGATCTCCAAAGAGCCTATTTTTCTGAGGCTTTTCGCTTTGAATCAAGTTTTCATCATATTGTTTTATCTTTATAGTAGGAATAATACAAGTACTATGAAATTAATCTAGGTGGTTTTAGTCCTTATTAATTGAGATAAAAAACGAGATTCGTTCTTGTTGAATTCGTATCTTGAAAGATAGATCACAAGTTTCACTTTTTAGAATTTTGATCCTCTTGATTTTGGATACGACTAGATTGATGTTGGATATTGATGAGGTCGTCCAAAAACTCTTCTGCACAATCAGGTCAGGGACTTCTTAGTCTAGACGTATTGATTGTGGAAGAGAAAGAGAAAAACTCTCTCTATATACATATAGTTCGAGGATATTTAATTTAGATCTACTTGCAATTGTAATAGGTTTTTTTCCATAAAGGTTGCCGAACGAAAAATTTGGTGGTGTACTTGGTACCCTCTCATTTCCAGTTGATATCAGAGTAGGCAAACACTGTTAGACCTAACAAGTCTGTGTTTATGGTGATCTGAATATATGGACAAAAGTTCAATTTCTGCTGACGCACCACCAACCTTCGATAACACAAATTATTTGTGGTGGAAAATATCTATGTGATCCTTTTTTCAAGTTCATGACTTTCAAACATGGGTTTTTGCCGTAAAGGGGTATGTTCCTCCAATAGTTCGAGAAGGCGATACAACTATTGCTTAGGATATAACTGCATATAACGATGGTTAAATCAGTGCTGCAAAGCATGATTCTGATGGACTGAATGCTATTATCCATGCTATAAGCCAAGATCTTCAGCATCATGTGTCTATGTGCACTACATCGAAGGATGCTTGGAGATATTAGAGACCGTATTTGAATGGAATACCTCATAAAAGAAAGCAAGTCTGAAAAAGCGGAGGTCTAACAACTACACCCAATATCTCGCTTAGAAATCTGTATGGACTAACTCCAATATACTTTCAAGAGAATCAACTAGACAGTCAGACTCAATCTTAAGAAATGTATATCAAAGAATTATATCTCAATTTCTCAATTCAATCTGCAATCAAACAAATAAGAATTTGCGAGCCCGATTGAATATAAGAAATAACTTGGACGATATCAAAAACCAATATCCAAGTGTCAATCAATTTAATCAACAACTGAAGGTTGGATTCACAATTGATTGATCTTACGCATAACCTGTGATATTTCAATTATATAAAAAAATATAATACGCAAAAGAAATAACACAAACACAGAATTTTTATTAAGGAGGAAACCGCAAATGCATAAAACCCTCGGGACCTAGTCTAGATTTGAACACCACACCGTATTAAGCCGCTGCAGACACTAGCCTACTCTAAGTAATTAACTTTGGAATGTAATGTAGTTGAGCCCTAACCAATCTAACACTGATCAAGGTACAATTGCGCTCCTTACGTATCTGAATCCCAGCAGGACTCTACGCACTTGATTCCCTTAGATGATCTCACCCACAACTAAGAGTTGCTACGACCCAAAGTCGAAGATTGATAAACCAATCTTTCTCACACAAAAAAGTCTATTGAATAGATAAATCTGTCTCCGACAGATAAACCTATGAGTATTGTTCCGTATTTTGATAAATCAAGGTGAACAAGAACCAATTGATATACCAGAATTATATTACCGAAGAACATCCTAGAAATATCAATCACCCCACAATAATCTTAATCGTATGGTAGCGAAACAAGATATTGTGAAATCACAAACGATGAGACGAAAATGTTGTGACTACTTTTTATCTTGCCTATCAGCGATTAAATCTCAAGCAAATCTTAGAGAATATTGTACTCAATCACGATAGAAAACAACAATATCAGAACATGCAACTACAGAGAAAATAGTTGGGTCTGGCTTCACAATCCCAATGAAGTCTTTAAGTCGTTAACCTACAGAATTTTGGATAAAACCTAAGGTTAAAGGAGAATCGACTCTAGTCGCAACTAGTATCACACAAGAGGTGTGGGGATTAGGTTTCCCAGTTGCTAGAGTTCTTCCTTATATAGTCTTTAAATCAGGGTTTGCAATCAATGTTACCTTGGTAACAAAGCATTCAATATTCACCGTTAGATGAACAGCTGATTAGACTCAAGCTAATATCTTTCAACCGTTATATCAAACTTAGCTTGTTACACACAAACTTAGCTTCTAAGTGAAATATACATTAAAATCCTTGATTTCGACATATACAGTAACAAAACTGCTTACAAAAAGTCTAAGCGAAAAAACATCAAATGTTTAATAATACAGCGACGCGATTTACATGAAGTCACTAGTACCCACTGTTGTCATCCTTGAAGGATCGATTCTCATTTCACAAGAAGCGTAAAACCATAAATCAAGGTGCATACCCCTACACTCAACTAGGAAGCAAGCAAACAACCACCACATTACTTTTCCTCAGTACATGAAACATACACTTGTTTAGAGATGTCAATTAGTAACCCGGCCCGCGGGTTGACCCTAGCCCGGCTTGGCTGGGCTTGTTTCCTAAACGGGCCGGGCTAGGTCTGCTATATCTGACCCTAATAGAAAACAAGCCGGGCTAGGTCTAACCCGCGGGTTACCAGCCAACCCGTTAAATTAAGATAGTAACCTATAATCGGAGGTATCGGTAGAATTTCACCTGCTACCCAGGTAACCGGTAACTTCTCATTCTTATCTAAGTTTTCTAAAAGAAAGAGAAATCAGAAAACAGAAAACTTCTCTTCAAGACTTCAAGTTTTAGATCTGGACTGGAGGCAGAGGTATTCGTGTTCGTCTCTTTTTCTAATTTAAAACTAAATAGGGTTGTTTTTTTAATTCTGAGTTCTAAATTAGATTTTGATCTTTAGGTTTAACTATAATGATTTTTTTTTTTAATTTTCTAACTATCTGTTATTTTGTTTGATTTTCAGGGGTTAGGGTTAGGGATTTACTCGTAATCAACTAACCAAGTTTTATCCTTTAGGTTGTTTTTTCACTTCTAAGTTATAGATTAGATTTTGATCTTTAAGTTTAACTTTAATGATCTTTTTTTTTTTTAATTTTCTAACTATCTGTTTGATTTTCAGGGGTTAGGGCTTTCTTTAGACTACCGTTAAAGAAGAATAGGAAAAATTGGCCGATGATTTTACTTCTACTTTCCTAATCTAGGTGAGTAGTTCTAAGTTTTTAATGCATAACTTGTTTTAAGTACTGTTAGGTGTTTGTGGAAATGATTCTTAGAACCCCAATCCCTTTTTCACGAATTTGTGTCATTTAGTGTTAACTCATGTCTCTTAATGTCAATCTATCTCTTAATGTCAATCTATAATAAATTAATAATGCATAGATTGCTTACGTTATGCTTGTGAATATTTATTTGAATTACAAAGGTTTACTGATTCTGAAAATGGAAATGAACTCCATATGCAGCATGTCAAAATCAGAAAACACATGTTTTATTTTGGCTTACATGAAAGTGTAAAAAAGCATACTTTTGTTGGCTTTGACTTTGCCAGTTTGGGATGTGTACTTGTTGGGAAATTGACAGCTCTAGTCCCCTGTGATGTAGCTCAAGGCTTACTAATTTTGATTTTTGAATTCTTTATGTAGCTTCCTAAAATGTCAGTTGAAGAAGACCATGACGATGTCATGAGTGAAGAGGATATCACAGTAGTAGAGTCGATGACAAGTCAAGAGCATGCTTCAAAGAAAAGGAAATTTACATCAAAAGTATGGAATGATTTTGATTGGTCACGATACAAAGATGGTAAAGAAAAGGCTACGTGCAAGCATTGTAGGAAGGAATATGCTTATGACAATCAGAAAGGAGGAACATCAACTATGTCAAGGCATTTAAAGAAGTTCCCTAGACTGAAGATGCAAGATGTGGGGCAACTTTTGTTATCTACAAATAATGGAGAACTGGCTACTCGTGCACGCAAAATAGATCAATCAAAGTTTCGGGATTTAGTTGCAAGACTAATTATTGGTAAAAATCTCCCCTTTAATTGTGTATAATGGACCGAATTTAGGGAGTTATGTAGTTATCTGAATGTCGATGTTGAAACCATATCAAGGAATACTACAAGGTCTGATATTCTTAAAATGCATAAGTTCCAAAAAGAAGTTATTCGCAAGAAATTACAATGTGCTCCAGGTAAAATATGTCTAACATCAGACATGTGGACCTCCGTCAACACCACTGGATACATAAGTTTAACAGTACACTTTGTTGATCAAGATTGGGTATTGCAGAAGTTTCTTTTAAATTTTTCTCCACTGCCACCACCCCATACTGGTCAAGCACTTTCAGATAAGTTATTTCTGATGTTAAATGATTGGGGAATTGAAGGAAAAGTAACCAGCATCACTTTGGATAACGCTGCATCAAATACTTCATGTGTTAAGATAATGAAGATTCGATTCATTGCAAGGATATGTCGGATACTGGGAAAAGAAACTTTCATATAAGGTGTTGTGCTCACATAATAAATCTTATTGTAAAAGATGGACTGACAGAGATTGATCCAGCAGTAATCAAGATAAGGTTAGCAGTGAAGTACCTTAAAGGTTCACAAAGAAGAAAACAAAATTTCTTGGATACTGTCAGCTATTTAGGAATGTCAGTAAAGATGGGTGTTCGACAAGATGTTAAGACAAGATGGAATTCTACTTATCTTATGTTGCAAAGTTGTATTTCGTATGAAAAAGTCTTCACTCATTTGAGGTTGGTGGACTCTGACTATGCAGAGTCTCCTAATGGGGAAGAATGGGATCAAATCAAAGTGGTCACGAAGTTTCTCAAGGTCTTTTATGACCTCACGACTCTATTCTCTGGAAACAAGTATCCTACTTCTAATTTTTATTTTGATGGGGTTTGTCAGATTAAAGTATTATTAGATCAAGAGACAACTAATGACATTGAGTTCATCAGAAACATGGCGAAGAAAATGCAAGAAAAATTTGCCAAGTATTGGAAAAAATTGAGTCCAATATTGGCAATGGCAGTCGTTTTAGACCCTCGATTGAAGTTTGAATTTGTAGAGTTTACTTTAGAAAAGGTGTATCCTGTTGAGCGTGAAATGAAGAAGGAAGTTGATATTATTAGAAAAAGGATGGCGGCACTCTATAAAGAGTATCATACGGCGTCAACTTTAAGAGGTTCGACAACAACCAATGAAACTCAGAATTCAGGTATTGTAAATGGTGGGAATTCTGGACGCAATGGAAGTGCTTTTATGCAGGTGATATTTCTTTAAGTTTTAACTGCTTGAACATTTCTATAACTGTCCATATAGAACTGGTAGTTAATTGTTGAAGTGTTTTGATGCAGGAATTTGCCGCGGAAAAAAAAATGGTGGTCAACAATCTGACAAGTCAGAACTAGAACAATATCTAAGTGAGTCATCAGGATCAATGTCAACTGATTTTGACATCTTGAAGTATTGGAGAAGCCAAGAACTACGATACCCTAATCTTACAAGAATGGAAACCGATATTTTATCAATTCCTATTTCAACTGTTGCTTCGGAATCTGCATTTAGCCTTGGGGGAAGGGTACTTGACAGATATCGCAGCTCCTTATCACCTGAAAGTGCCGAGGCATTGATAACAACTCGTGATTGGATATATGGAATCGGTAAGAGGCTAAGTGTCTTGAGTAATATTTAAAATTAGTTGTAAGTCTATTTAACAATATATATGAGATTGATAATTAATTATTTTCAATTATATGTAGGAGCTGCATCAACTGATGTTGAGGAAGTGAAAGATAATGATATTAGTGAGGATGTATTGGCATTTGAGCCAGCAAACAACAATGAGGCAGTAAGTTCTTATGCGTCTAATTAGTATCTGTACTTCAACGATATAAAGCGGGTAATTATGAAAATTCAATTTATTTACATTAACACATCCTTTTGTTTGATATACTTTTTGCTGGAAATTACAGATTCATACTGGAGCATCTTGAAGTGATACACTTCTAGACACAGTTACAAAGATACATGGAAAAAGAACATTTTTTGGGCACTGATTTAGGAAATATTTTGGACTTCCATATGATATCACTGTCTCCTATTTTTTGTATAAATATGAAGGGAGACACTAACGATATATATTGTATATGTGACTGCATATGAGGGTTTAGGACCTTTAGGTTGTGATTCAAGATTTCAAAGTCAGTTCAGTAGACGGTAGCTTCAGTTCAGTACTTCAGTTTGTCCAATTTTGTATATAAAAGGACAAACATAGATAATAGTTACTGTCACTTTGAGGATTCTTATATGAATCACAATCCTGGACCTATATCCTTAATTCCTTATTAATGAATATGATACTTTTTGTGCAGGAATAAGGAATTGGTTGTTATTATGGTCTCCTCTTCACTAGTGATGAAGTGTTTTAGACTTTTAGTAGGTGATACTCTGTGGTAAACTGGTAGGCAGTAAAAGTGGAAGTTTGTATTTTTTGTTTGGTTTTATATATGTATGTAACTATGTCTATATGTATTCCACTCCACAACTTTGGTTTGGTTCATTTCAATCATGTTTTAGTTGTATTGTGGAATCTGTAATCTGTTTTCAGTATGCACTTTTTAGTATTTAGACTTGTGGTTGTTTACAATATTCATATTTTTAGCACAAAAAAATAATAAAGTCAAATATACCAGCCAACCCGCAACCCGTCAGAGCCAACCCGTCTAGGATTAGGGTTGAGGTTTTGGGCTTATACATGAACAGTACTAGGGTTAGGATTGATCCTAACCCGTTCATGGCTTGTCAAGCTAGGACCGGGTTGACCCTAGCTTGCCCGTTTGACAGCTCTACACTTGTTAACGATAAATGGATCTTACATTTATATCACACAATTTGATTTGTGATCGTTAGATCAGTACGAGTATCTTACGTTCATAAACACCAAAACTAAATTCCTATAACAGATCCATTCAATACAAAACTCACAATTTTAGTTCGATCACAATAGAAAAATTATTATCAAACGTTACATCAACCGAATCATCAGAATTAAACTCATACTCCAATATTAGTCATTTTCAACTCCATTAATTAAAGAAATTTTTATCATTTTAAAACCACTAGAGATCAACTGAAACTAAGATAAACATATAATTTACCCTAACCATTTTTATTGTAATTAACGCGGATAGAGTCTAGGTTCTATTCAATATTAAATTAATTGGTTCCTAAATAGGTATTAACGAAGAGTCTAAAAAAAAACTTGCCTTAATCTTCCGGTCAACCAGCCAATATAAACTTCTCAAGTAGAAGTCCCTTCAAGTATCAAGCCCTAAAAATCAAGAGGAGAACCATAAATGAACCTTTGATTTCGGAAAGGATAAAAATAAGAAAACTTGATAATACATCTATAAGATGCCGATCAATACCTATTTCCTAGTTTTCTTCCGCTGCTAACTCGCTGCTGCTAATTCTTTTTCTTTTTTCAGTTTTTCTCATGTTTTCTTTGGATATCACAAAAAGTAATATGCCTAACCCTTTTTCCTATGTTAACTTAAAAACCTAGAAAGACACCATGTAAACACCACTAATGGTTAAGGGACCAACACATAATCTCTAAAGAAAATGGATATATTACACAATATGTGTGTGTTCTCCCTGTCTTCGTCGTCTAAGAAAGCGTGGAATGCATGATCCATAAATATCATGTAAAAAAATGTATATGTTCTGAAAAAGCGGGGGTCTAACAACCACACCCAATATTTCGATTAGAAATCTGTATGGACTAACTCCAATATACTTGTAAGAGAATAAACTAGACAGTCAGACTCAATCTTAATAAAAGTATATCAAAGAGTTATATATCTCTTTCTCGATTCAATACTTATTCAAGCAAATAGAAATCTGCGAGTCTAACTGAATACAAGAGAAATCACTTGAACGGTACCAAAGACCAATGTTCAAGTATCAATCAATTTCAAACAACAACCAAAGGTTGGATTTCCCAATTGATTGATTCAACGTAGAACCTGTGATATTTCAATTATATAAACAAATATAATGTGGAAAAGAAATAACACAGACACCAGAAATTTTGTTAACGAGGAAATCGCAAATGCAGAAAAACCCCGGGACCTAGTCCAGATTGAACACACATTGTATTAAGCCGCTACAGACACTATCCTACTACAAACTAACTTCGGTCTGGACTGTAGTTGAACCCCAATCAATCTCACACTGATCCAAGGTACAGTTGCGCTCCTTACATATCTGATCCCAGCAGGGTACTACACACTTGATTCCCTTAGCTGATCTCACCCACAACTAAGAGTTGCTACAACCCAAAGTCGAAGACTTTAATAAACAAATCTGTATCACACAGAAAAGTCTATAGTAATAGATAAATCTGTCTCCCAAAGAAATACCTACGAGTTTTTGTTCCGTCTTTTGATAAACCAAGGTGAACAAGAACCAATTGATAAACCAGACTTATATTCCCGAAGAACAGCTCAGTATTATCAATCACCTCACAATAATCCTAATTGACTAGCGAAAGAAGATATTGCGGAATCACAAACGATGAGACAAAGATGTTTGTGACTACTTTTATATCTTTCCTATCGGAGAAATCAATCTCAAGCCAATCTTACGATTGTACTTAGTACGATAGAAACAACAAGATCAGATCACACAACTACAAGAAAAGTAGTATCGGTCTAGCTTCACAATCCCAATGAAGTCTTCAAGTCGTTAACCTATAGGGTCTCTGTAGAAACCTAAGGTTAAAGAAGAATCGACTCTAGCTAATATAAATAGTATCATACAGGAGGTGCGGGGATTAGGTTTCCCAGTTGCTAGAGTTCTCCCTATATAGTCTTTCAAATCGGGATTTGCAATCAATGTTAGATTAGTAAAAAAACATTAAATATTCACTGTTAGATGAAAACCCGATTAGATTCAAGATAATATATTTCAACCGTTAGATTAAAATTTAGCTTGTTACACACAAATGAAATGCACGTTTATTTAGGTTTGTGTAACCGTACCCAAACATGTACATCTAGTTGGTTCAACAGTAGATAACCAAATGGTTAGCCATATGAGCACTTTCATATCAACCATATTCTTCTTTACCATATCTATTTCAAATGATTCAAATTAACTAGTTAGAGAGTTGCTCAATTGCTTAGATCTTATATAAGTGTACAAGACACAATTGAAGCAAAAACGGTTTGATCACTCAAATCGATTCATGAACTTTATATCCAAGATTTACAAACTTGCATTCCTTAGTTTATATAAGTTTAAGTTCACGAAAAATCGTTTTTAGAAAATAACCAACTTAAGTACGTGGACTGTTACGCGGACTTAAGTACCCAGAATAAGTTTGTTTTCAGTTCACAAACTCCAGCAGAAATTCTCGGGTGTAGATGGGGAAAAACGATTCGCTGGTTTTTAGGGAAGTGAAGAGATGAGCGTGTTGTCGAGACTCCTCAACCGAGAAAACTGTTTAACTTCACACAGATGCACTGCAAAGGGAGTGCTTAGATTCGAGAGATCAATCTGTAGGATTCTGGCCTAAACCAAGTCAATGGCCGTTCCAGAGCGAATTCGGTCTCCAAGAGGGAGATGGGTTGATCTGTAGGATGGAAGCTGAGAATTGTATGGGATCAATGATGATCAAGGATTATGGATGTGTTGAAAGTTTATGCAAGTTTTCTGTGAACTGATGAGTTCAAATAAGTTTTGGTAGATTGATGAATTCTTGAGAGTAAATGCTCGAGAAATTCTGTGGAGACGACTGTTGTTGTCCTCAATTATGGATTCAGAGACTTATTTATATTGTCAAAATAGTAAACACCTTGATACCTTTAAGTGTGACGGTTTCTTGAGTGAAAGAGTGGGAAAGTGGGAAATCGTGGTGCAGTTCCAGGTCGTGCGGAGACTTGGTTAACCGTCCACCCACTACTTTGCTAACTCCTTCAACCGTTTGCATGACTTACTCACATTTCTCATCGTGGATGAACCCACGCGCCGTAGGCCACCATACCAAAACCCTAATTGATATCCCCCCATGTGACGTGATTGATATCTCACGAATCGTGGAGTCTGCATGACAGACGTGTATTTTATTAGTCAGTTGTTGACTAATTAGACAATATGTCTAAGTTTTGTTGAATCGAGCATGAGTGATCGAATGCTCTATGATTCATGGATTGGACATGTTAGGCGTTCTTAGATATTGCTCGTCTGAGCAAATATTGTGAATTCGAGCAATTGAGAATCTGAATATGGATCAATATTTGAGCAACTGAGAAAATATTGCTCAGTTCGACGAATTACTGACAAATCATTGAATATTGATAGTTGGATCAATATTAGAGTAACTGAGCAAGTATTGCTCAATTCGACGGATTACTGATAAATTACTGAATATTGATATTGATAGTTGGATAAATATTCGAGTAACTGAGCAAGTACTGCTCAATTCGACGAATTATTTTATTCGTGACGTGACCCAATAAAATATTAATTAAAATATTGGTAGACTACCAAATATTATATAATTAATCCATATGTTGATTGTTGGATCAACATAAATTTTATTAGTGTTTGAACTTACTCAGAATGATGATTTCGTGGAGCGTTTGTTCAAAAACCTAATTTTTGATCAATTATTGGTCAATTTATGAATTGTTGAAAATAGGTCATGAGAGAGGGAAGGACGTACCACATGGAATGAGGGAGTCCATGTGGTTCCCAAGTGCTTGAGTGAGTGTGCACCAGTTCCTTAGTTGGCAACTGGAAGAATGATGATTAAATGCCAGTTTCATAATTTATTGAAATAGTGCTCGATTGAGCATTAGGTGATAAAACCTAATTATGGAAAAGTAAGGTACCAACCAAGAGTACATGAGACCGTCCCTTGGTGGTCGTGGGACCAGATGATGGTAGTTTGAGCAAACTCCAGGTTGGTTGGAATGAGTTTGGACTCAGTATGAGAGATTGCGCAAATTAGGTCAAAATTATGAAAACGTGTGGGACCAGCTCGTTGCAAGACTTAGAGCCTCCCTTGGTCGGTCAAGGGAGCACGCCCATGTCACTATAATGTATGTATCTCAGTCCTGAGAGGTTCGGCATTTTCTGATGTGCGTTTGAGCAATATTTTGAATTTTCAGAAGAGTTCGATCTTTGACTGAAATTCTTGATTTTGCTCGAATGAGCAAGTAGAACTTTGCTAGTTTGATAAGAATTTGGAAAATATTAAAATAATAATATTTTAATATTTGATGTGAGTAGCCTAGTCGGTCATGTGACCATTTGACTTTTTGGTTTTTTTCATGGTTTGAGCAGTATTTGAGAAAATATGAAGAAATCATGATTTTTGCTCAAACTGAGGAGTTTCATGAGATGAGGGAACTAGCAATTATGAAAGACTAGGGATTGTAAGGTGTGGGACCGGCCACGGCTAAGGCATGGCCGGCCGGACAGGTAACCCGGTCCCGCAACACCTTTCCCTATTTTGTTATTTTTCATGAAACCGTGAAAATATGGAAAAACCATGAGTTTTGCTCATACAAGAAAAGTTGCTAGAATGAAGTAGTTTTCATGAGTTGATGGAAATAATAAAATAATAAAAAATAAGGGAAGAGGCATGGGACCAGCCACGGCTAGGGCATGGCCGACCGGTCGGTGGGCCCGTCCCCTGGGCGCCTCTTCATTATTTTAATATTATTATTTTCTCTCTCCTATTTTTTGTAGGATTCCTCATTTGTCCATATCTTCGAATGCTCGCTTGTGCATTTGGGTGCTCGTTCGTGCATCATTGTTGAATACACTCTCACCATTTTCTTGGGGCTTACTCAGTGATGGTCCAAATTCCCTGTTGTTGAGTATTTATTACTAATTCATGAGATTTATTAAAGAATGATTCATGAAACCGAGTAATAAAGGTGAGTAGTTATTTATTATCAATCCATAAGATCAGCCGTGGATTCGATTACGGATTCGGAATAATAAAATGAGCATTACCAACCTATAGGATCGTGGATTCGACTACAAGATAGAAGTAATAAAATTGTTTATTACCATTTCATGAGATCGGCCATGAATTCGATCATGAAGTCGGAGTAATGAGATTATCTTTTACCATTCCATGAGATCAGTCGTGGATTCGATCATGAAATCGGAGTAATGAGATAAAATAGTTTATCTTCTAGGAATTCATGGTGAATGTCATGGTAGAATTAATCTATTGCAGAAGGATATTAGCCAGTTAAAGTGTCATACCCATTCTGAAAGGTGTATAGTCAGGGAACAGTGTGTTGTTATTACATAACAGATTGACAAACAGGTGAATAGAAATGAGGGATAATTTGGTGATAAACACCTCTTGGATCTAAGAACCAAGCCAATTATATGGGCAAAATATCCGCATCCAAGGATGAACACTTCATTAACTTTTAGATAAGATTCAACAGAGTTTTCTTACAGCTTAGATGAACAATTATTGGGTCTAACCCTACTCAGTGGATGATAAACACATGTCCCCAATCTAACGGACACCATCCACCAATGAGAGAAACACTAATACACCCACATAACTACTAAGGTCGGACTGGACTGGTAGTCTAAGCTAAACACATAGTGACATTACCTTCCCCTGAAAAACATCCTTATCCTCAAGGATGAACTTTGGATAGTGAGTGCGAATGTTGGAGAGATCTTCCGATGTAGCATTCTCTGGAAATGAATTAGTCCATTGGATCAATCCTTGTTTTACCAGCCGGTTGCCCTGTTGAATTGTCCTTGTCTCTAAGAGCTTTTCAGGTAGCATGATAATTTTGCCTTCATGATCTACTACTGGCAGAGATGGTGAAGAAGTGTGTTGCTTCCCAATGTGCTTCTTAAGTTGAGAGACATGAAACACAGGGTGAATACGAGAGTGTGATGGTAAATCCAGCTTGTAAGCCACCTTGCAAATGCACTGTAGAACTTGAAAAGGACCATAAAACTTAGAAGAAAGTTTAAAATATTTCCTCAAGGAAAGAGAGGACTGTCTGTAAGGTTGCAGTTTGAGGTAGACTAAGTCTCCAACCTCAAAAGTTCTATCTGTTCTGGACCTGTCAGCATATAGCTTCATTCTCTCTTGAGCTTTAAGGAAAGACTCTTTGAATATATCAAGGAGATAAGCTCTATCCTTCAAGTAATCTTCAACTGCAGCAACTGAAGTGGTTGTAGCAGAAGGAAAAGAAAGATGAGGAGGTACATACCCATATAGAGCTTGAAAAGGAGAAATATTCAAGCTGGTGCGATAACTTGTATTGTACCACCATTCTGCAAGTGCTAAGAATTCAGTCCATTTCCCAGGTTTGTGTCCAGTGATGCATCTTAGATAGTTTTCAACACAAGCATTGACCCTTTCAGTCTGGCCATCTGATTGTGGGTGATAAGCTGTACTGAGATTAATATTTGTTCCCAAGGCTTTAAATAAGTCCTGCAAAAAATTGCTTGTGAACACCTTATCTCTGTCAAACACAATGGAGGAAGGTAATCCATGTAATTTCACCACTTGATTGAGGAATGCATGAGCAACAGAAGCAGCAGTGTAAGGATGTTGCAGAGATTTGTCAACCTATCCACTACCACTAAGATGACACTCTTCATGTTGCTTACAAGTAACCTTCTATAAAATCCATGGTAACATGTTTCCAAGCATGTTCAGGGATAGGAAGTGGTTGTAGCAAGCCAACTGAGTTAGTGTGATCAACTTTATTTCTTTGACAAACATCACACTGAGATGTAAGTGAAACTATGTCTCTATGCATACCTGTCCAATAAAAATGACTTCTTGCTCACACAGAAGTAGCTTGAATTCCAGAATTCCCTCCACATGGTAGAAGCATGTAATGACTGTAATAGTTTATCTCTGATTTGAGTACTAGTACCAATGTAAAGTTTAGTTTTGTACCTTAGGACACCATCCTTGAATGTGTAATTAGGTAGAGTAGCAGGACTGAGTAGGATTTGAGAAATAAGTTGGTTGGCCTTTGCATCATTAGCATAACTCTGTTGAACTTCATGTATCCAAGTTGGTGTAGAGATGGCCATGGATTTGAGAAATAAGTTGGTTGGCCTTTGCATCATTAGCATAACTCTGTTGAACTTCTAGAAAGTGCATCTGCAACCACATTGTCACAACCCTTCTTGTACTGAATTTCATAATCAAAACCCAATAATTTGATGAGCCATTTTTGTTGGAATGCAGTGGTTACTTTTTGTTCCAATAAGTACTTCAGACTTTGGTGATCAGTTTTTATGATGAATTTGGTACCTTGGAGATAATGCTTCCATCTTTGAACTGCACTAACAATAGCCAGAAATTCCTTCTCATAAGTAGATAGTGCTGCATCTCTAGGTCCTAGTGGTTTTCTGAAGTAGGAAATGCGTTTTTTCTTTTGCAATAGGACAGCTGCAATGCACATGTCACTAGCATCACTTTCCACTACAAAGGGGTTTGAAAAATCAGGTAAAGCGAATACAGGTGTAGAGCTCAATGCTGAGTGCCTCAAAAGCAGTTGTAGCAGCTAGACTCCAATGTAATGAATTTTTCTTGAGAAGATTAGTTAGTGGCTTGCTTATAATTCCATAATGCTGCACAAACTTTCTGTAGTAACCTGTAAGACCCAGAAACCCTCTTAGCTCTTTAATATTCTTTGGAATTGGTCAAGATTGCATGCAAGTAATTTTATTTGGATCAACACAAACACCCTCTGTTGTGACTATGTGACCAAGATACTCCAAGGAGGGTTGTCCAAATCAACATTTGGATAGTATTGCAAAGAGTTGATGTTGTCTGATCAGTGTAAAGACCAATCTGAGGTGCTCCAAGTGTTCACTCATGCTTTTACTATAAATAAGTATGTCATCAAAGAAGACCAACAAAAATTTTCTTAAGAATGGATGAAAAATATCATTCATGATAGCTTGAAATTTGGCGGGAGCATTTGTGAGGCCAGATGGCATGACCTTGAACTCATAATGGCCTTGATGAGTTCTAAAGGATGTGTTGTGGATGTCAAGATCATGAAATCTTATTTGATGATATCCATCCCTCAGATCCATCTTGGTAAAGATGATGGAACCATGTAGTTCATCTAGTAATTTATCCACAACGGATGTATGAAATTTATCTTTAATAGTGATGATGTTTAGCTTCCTATAATCCACACAAAATCTCCATGAATTATCTTTCTTTTTCACAAGAAGTATGAGAGAGGAAAATGGGTTGTGGCTAGGCTGAATGATCCCAGTTTGAAGCATTTCTTTAACCAATTGTTAAACTACTCCTTTCTACACATATGGACACTTATAAGCCCTTTGGTTGACAGGTGATGAGTTGGGTTGTAAGGGAATTTTATTGTCTAAACTTCTCTCAGGTAGAAGAGTGGAAGGTTCTTGAAATATATCAGGAAATTCTTGTAAAAGTGGCAGTAAAATGTCAGGAGTATTAGGGGGTGTTGAAGTTGTAGTGATGGAGAATAGTTGAGCTACTATCCCATGTGAGTGTTTTCGAAAGAATTTTTTGACTGCCTCTCCACTCATCATTAGAAATGAATATTTTGGAGTAATGCCTTGAAGTGTAATATGCTTGTTCTTGTATAGAAAAAAAACACTAATTTTTGCAAAATTGAAGGTCACATCACCTAATTTCTTCAACCAATCTTCTCCAAGTACTATGTCACAACCCCCAAGTGGTAAAATTCTCAAGTTTTCCGTAAAATTGTGCCCTTGCATGCTCCATTGTAGCTTAGAATAAATGCCTGAAATTGTTGTTTGCTCTCCATTTGCAACAGTGACCAGATAGGTGAAGTTGGTGTGATGGAGCACTTAAGTGAAGTAACCAAAGAACTGTAAATGAAACTAGTGGTGCTACCTGTGTCAATAAGTACAGATATAGTCTTCTTGTTCATGAGACCAGGAATCCTGATGGTATCACCAGTGGATGAGCCAGTGAGAGCATGAAGAGATACTTCAACATCAGATTGGACTGGAGATTCAGGTGCCTCAACAAACATTTCTTCATCCTCTTCAGTGTCTTGGGATTCAACAGACTCCATGTGTAACATGTAGATTTTTGTTTACCCTTATAGAAATGGCCATGTTTGTACACAACATCACAATTATAACAGAGCCCTTGAGATCTTCTCTTATCCATTTCTTCCTGAGTTAGTCTTTTAATGATAGGATTCGTAGTGGTGGACTTTGGTGGAGGAGAGAAAAAAGATTTTGGGGTGGAAGGGCTAGACTTAGGTGAAGTGATAATTTGTTTATGAGGTAAGGGGATAGGAGAGTATGGTATGTGTGAGTTTGAATAGGTTCGAAAATATTTTTGAAATGTTTTCTTTGGTGCATTTGTTAACTAAATATTTTTTTCTTGTAATCTAGATAAGAAAAAAGCATCAGCTAGTGTTTGTGGGTGAAACATGGACACGGATTTGCCAATATCATCTTTCAAGCCACTGAGAAAACTCATAAGAAAATAGGATTCATTCAAAGAAGGGTTCATACGTAGCATCAAAGCTCTGAGTGATTCAAAATCTTCATAATAATCATCCACAGACGATGATTGAACTAATTTATTGAAGCTACCAACAAAATTTTCCTCTGCAGGAATTTCAAATCTAGCACATAAATGGAGGTATAAGTCTTGCCAGGTAATTTTATTTCGATTAACTTGAAAATTTAGAAACCATTTCTTAGCCTTACCTTCTAAATAGATGGAATCTATGTCAACCTTCCTATGTTCCTCAATATCATTGAGTTGGAAGTATCTCTCACTCTTCTGAATCCAACCCACGGGGTTACCACCATCAAATCTTGGAGAATCGATCTTAGGGATGCGATGATGGGGATTAACAAAGTTAGAATGATGTTGATGAGAATAATTATGGTGTTCATCATCCTGGTGAAGAGAACCACTTTCATTTTCAGTACGATTATGATTGAATGGTTTATTGAGGAGCTGAATAGATTACGGTTATTCTCCTGTAAGGTTTCTTTGAAACTAGATTTCACAGTATCAATCTGGGTAGTAAGATATGTGGAAAGGGTTTTTAAATCTGATTGTAGTTTTTTGATAGCAGCTTCATTAGCTGTGGTTTTTTCTGTAAGATCTTTGAGCATCATTGGAGAAAAAAATGGGTGAAAACAAGGCTCTGAATACCAATTGTTGTGATTACACAACAGATTGACAAACATGTGAATAAAAATGAGGGATAATTTAGTGATAAACACCTCTTGGATCGAAGAACCAAGCCAATTATATGGGCAAAATAGCCGCATCCAAGGATGAACACTTCATTAACTTTTAGATAAGATTCAGCAGAGTCTTCTTACAACTTAAATGAACAATTATTGGGTTTAACCCTACTCAATGGATGATAAAAACATGTCCTCAATCTAACGGACACCATCCACCAATGACAGAAACACTAATACACCCACATAACTACTAAGGGTGGACTGGACTGGTAGTCTAAGCTAAACACATTGTGACACAGTGAGTGTCACCGACGTCCTGAAGGAGTTTTGCCCTCTCAACAATGATGTATGGAGAACCGCCTGAATCTATACACGGTATCTCTACATAGTCAGGGAACAATGAGTGTCACTGACGTCATGAGGGCGTTTTTCCCTCTCAACAATTATGTATGGAGGACCACCGATCATTCTTCTATGTAAAGAGGTCATGATAAAATGCACAACATCGAACACTCAGCTAGTGGAGGCTTTTATAGAATCATATTCATCATGGCTCGGAGACGAACTCGATCAGAGATCGTGAAATGGTTCACGAATCGTAAAATATGAATCGTCACACGCGTTCCTGAAGTCGGGTCAGAAACATGCAGTATCATGATTTTATGATTTTGACCTTTGTTGAAAATCCACCATAAATATTAAGTCCCCTGCTTAGTGAGGGACAATCATGTTCCGCAGTAAGCATTAGATGGTGATTTTCAGTCAACGAGATCAGTGGTTGAACTCGGTCGTACAAAGGTATTATCAGAATCCCGGATTTGCTCCAATGGTGTCATGTACGAGCAAATGCTCGGGCAAGGACCCTGTTAGCATGATAGAGTGTCATCTCGTGAGCAAGGATAGATGAACCATCCCTGATTTGGTTGGTCAAAAGTCCAATTTTAGCCGGTTTTATATTTACGGGCCCGAGCCCAAAAAAGGAAACCCATGTTTTATTAGGATTTGGAAATAAAATTAATTTAAAAGGGAAGAAACCTTTTTTTTTTGATTTACCGACCAACTCTTCCTCACCATCTCACGTTCGAGCAAATCAGGAGAAAAAAATATTTTTTCTCCGAAGCCGGTCATCACCGTCTGACGGTATTCCGGCCAACTCCGACCGTTTTTAGGTAAGCGATCTTTTTTTATTTTATTTTTTGATGTGAATTCAAGAGTTTTCCATGAGTTGTTCAGAACAAAATTTCATATGTATGCATGAAGATGTAGGTTTCATGAAAGTTGTTTTTAGAAAACGTATATATACTTGTTCGTTCGTTAGTTTAAGAAACAAGCAAAAATCCCCGATATGAAAAAGATGCATAAATAATTGAATAGACATGGTCTAGTTGCAGTAGAGAGAATTTTGTTTATGAGGTTTCATGAAAATCCAAATTTTTTTTCAAAGCATGAACTTTCACAAATACTTTTAGGAACATAGGTTCGTTCGTAGTAGAAGTAATAAATAATGACCCTTCGAGTTAAAGGAATTTTGAAAAAACCGGTAGTTCATGATAAAATTTATTTGTGAACTTTCAAAACTTTATTTGGAATATGTGGACCCTTACAAAAATAGAAAAGACTCTCGTTTCATAGACGAATGCTCGTTTGAGCAAAATAATTTTTTTATTAACTCACGTAAATTATTTTCACACGTGAGTTTTTTTTATTTTTGATAAAAAAATAAAATAGAAATTTTTTGAGTAATTGTTAAAGATAACAACTGTATTTTATGATTTTATGATGTGTGTTTGTGGCACAAAATCATGGAACGTTCACATGAAGAGTTTATGTGAATTGTTCATAGTTTCGTGAAAAATCAGTGTTGACTCTTGAATGATAGGTTTTTTGCTCACTTTTGCATGTTTGAAGGAGTAAGCAAGTTTTCAGAGTTTTACGCTGTTATCACTAAGTTCGTGAAACTATAAATAGGTAAGAGTTGAGGATTACCATTTTTGTAGACGCTGATGTGAGCATCATAATTATTCAGCTGCTTTGATTCCATTGTGTTGACGAAATTCGTATATGGATGTCATAGCAACTTTGCAAAGATGACTCAGTCCCGTGGTAACGCTTCTGAAGATGATGTTTCTAAAAAGGAAACTTCCAGAGAGGATGTTTCTACAGACGCGTCTTCCAGGAATGATGATTCTGAGACTTCTCAGGATAGGCCCGAAAACTAAGAACATTCCAAATGCTGAGGAAAAATTCTTTGTTTATCTGTATAGGCCCTAAAAATATCCCTTAGGTTCCTCTTTTCGGCTGCTTATAAATCCCAGGAGCACTACCCAGAACAAGTTGGTATTTCCTCCAGCAATAACTCGGTTTTGTTTGCAAGGGAAACACTATTTGGCTTCACATGTGGAACTCAAACTTTCTCGGAAGCCTCTGACACATTTCTCTGGATGGGAAAGACACATGCTGGGTCATAGCCGTGTAAGGACCATGCTGGATCGTGCACAGGTGACAAGAGCTATTCAAGCTGCTGGGGATTTAATCATTAATCATGATATACCAAGTATCATGGCTTTACTTGCTCGTTGGTGAATTCCTACTCATACTTTCATATGCAGATGGGGAGAATTCACTGTTACTTTAGAAGATGTAGTTGCTTTGTTGCATCTTCCATCCACTGGCAATTTCCCTGAAGAGATCTCAGCAGAAGAGAAGGTGATATCTGGCGTATTGGAAGCTAAAATGCACAAACTCAACGAGTCTCCCAAAATTTGCTATGCTCAATGGTTGAGATACTGGTGGACGAGAGATGGAGTTCCTGAAGAACCTGTTGATGGTATCTTAACCATTGCTGCTTTCTTATGCTTGTGGCTCTCCAGAGACGTTTTTGAAGACAGTGGACATTTGTTGAAGCCATTTGTGATTCCTTTCGCCATAAAGATGGCTAAAGGTGAGAAACTTCCCATTGGTAGTCTATTTTTGGGTTCACTGTTTGCCAATTTAGACTCCTTAGTTATAGATTCCAGCGTCTCCAACGGCTTCATGAAAGTCGAAACATATGCTAATACTATGTTCTTCCAAGATTTGATGTGGGATCATCTTGAGAGTTATGCTCCAATTCCTCGTAGCGTCTTGCAAGGACCCAATGTTGATACTCGTCATGCTTTCCTCAAGAAAAATAATGCCAGGATTATGCGCTGGTCTATAAAGCAGCCACAATACAAGATATGCCTCACTGACATTTTAGACATCGAATCCGAGTTCAACTTTTTCCCATGGGTATCGCTCCCTCCTCTTTTCTCACAATTGATCACATTCAATACTGCTGAAGAAAATTTCATGTTGAGAACTGGTGCTGGCCTGAATGACGGAGAGAGATCTTTTATATTGAGTTGCACTCCTGGTTACTTAGTATCAGTAATGCATGGATAATTCCAGGTAGAAGAATATAACATCGATAGAGCAGCTCGACAAATGGGTGTCGACCAGTGTGTTCCGGGTCATCGAATGAACAAGCCATAAGTTGAGCATCTGAAGGCTCACTTAGATTGCACACGTGTGGAAGAAAATGATTATTTATTTCCATGCTTTGACCGATCTTCCTACATAACTCCGGGTTACATAGACTTATGGCGTCAACAGCTTGAGCGCTTGTATAAGTTTGCAATGGATGTCAAGTATTTGGCATGAGAGTTTCCTTCACCTGACATGATTTCTGATCGACCAAGGTTGAAATACCTTTCCCGTGGTGACAAAAGGAATACGTCTCCAGAATGTGCATAGGTAAGTATTTCCCTCATGATTTTTACAAAGGTATGATGATTGCACTTTAATTATTCATTGACTTTGTGATAGGTTGGTCGTGTTGTGAGACCTCGAATCCATGTAACTTTATTAGAACTTCAAGAAAGTCCCCAGGGAGGAGAAGGCAGGAGCAAGACTTCTTATAGGATGATACCGAATAATGTGCAGTCCCCAGCCGCTTCTTTGGTGAGTTGTTAGCACTTCCTTTATCGTTGCGATTTTCTTGTCTATGTAATTAGGATCCCAAAAGAATATTTTTAATTTGTTTCAGAATTTTGCTCCATCGGTTATTGACGGTCTTCATCTTTCCTCCGTACGAACAATACAGGAATCCAGCATCGATGGAGAGGTTGATGTGAGTATCCTTATGTGTAAGTAATTATGGCATTTTCTTGAATAAAGTAATGATAATTGTTTTTTATGCATCCAGGAGGAGATTGTTGTGGAAAGCCGACATGGCCAGGTTACTCATTCGTCTTCGAATAGTGGTGATAAAGAGAATCTTCAAGAATCGGGACCGAATGGAGGTAATGGTGCTCCCAATATTGATGCTGACCATATTAATCCCTCGAATGACTTGAGAACCCCTAAAGTAAGTATATGCTTTATATTCTCCTCATAGAAGTATAATATTGCTAATTTGAGATTGAATGAATAAGAATCCACATAAATGAATGAAAATCTTTTAGCAAAATACGTCATCAGAAAATTCAGAACTCACCGTTTTAGCAAAAACACCATAAAGTCTTCATCCGGTGTCAGATTTTCGTGATCTACCCATGTATCCTTATTCCCAGGAAATTTCCAAGCTTTAGTGAAGAAGATTTTTAAGTTTTGAGCACGTTCAGGGGTCGAAATCAGCGAAACAGTAAACTTCCAGGAGACTTTCAGGAATTTTTCAGCTGGCATGTAGTCCAATGTTTTGGCAACAACTTCTTACTCGTTTATCCAATTGCTATGAAATTATGATTTGTTGTAGAAAACATCCATACGAAGATAATGGATATGATTCAACCTTAGATTCCTTAGAAATTTCTCCCAGTTCATCGTCTTATACAGGGTAGTATAAAATCTCTTCAGACGAGTTTATTGAAAAGCGTGTTTTATGACTTCCATTCTATTTAATCATGTCTTGGATGCATAATAAAGAACTTAGATAGTGTTAGTTCACTTACATGTTGGATTCTATGATTTCCTTTGTTTTCCATGCTTGAATTCTTCTAATCTCATGTAATCTTCGTATTAGGTGTCGAATGCCGAAGTTGAAAATAATGGACCCAATGATGATGATTTGAGTAATATGGAAAATCGAAGTAGTGATGTTACCATCTATATACCTCAGGGTCACAGGAATGTTGCTACTGAAGTTGTTGAAGATAATGATGCTCGAGTTATCACCACTTTGGAAATAGAAGAAACCGGATCCATAATGGAAGAAACTGCTCCAATGACGGAAGAGACTGTTCTTATGACTGCTGAAGTTGCCATAATGATTGAGAATATTATAATATTGCATGGATATCCCAATGTGGGTGTTGTTTGTGATCCCCCATTTGGTGCTTCGCTCCCATATCACGTATCTATTGGCGGATTCAACGTTCCCACTGGGTATGCCAATATGTATGAGAAGTTGTGGAAGATGTATGGTCATATTGTCGTTACAAGAGACCCTGAATGCAGCTACTTCTTGACGATGCAATTAGGAAACATATTGCGTGTCATAGATGATATTCGTACCAGGGCCAAAAGTACCATCACTCGAGATGTACTCTTTGATTGGGAGTATAACTTGAAGAGGTGTGAAGAACTTAGTTTTAACTTGAAGTGTCTTTGTCAGAAAATCGACACCACCAAGGATGCAATAGTGAACAACATACCTTTCACCAGTGATGCTGTGGTGGAAAAGATGGTTAAGATTGCTAAATTGACTAAAAAGCTAGAGTTTGAGAAAGCGGCCTTGCAAGTCTTGGAGAATGCTGAGAAGCAGAAATCTTACTTTGACGGCTTCCTTTAGTTTTCCTTTCCATAGTCTCTTGAACCTTGAACTTTCGAGAGATGTGAGATTTTTATTTTGGTTTTGATTTTTGATTGGTTTTGAGTTAGTGAGTGATTGAGGATTTTCTTTTTGGAATTGATAAAGATTTTCTAAAAATAAAGAACTTTGATAAATTGCTGAATTCAAATACTAAAAGAAAGAATTACAAACTTCCGGAGAAATTGAAAATACATGTGAAAGAAAATCCTAAAATGAAAAATTTAGGCGTTTTGAGAGTTCATTCCTCGAACAAAAAACATATTGGGATGCTAAATATTTCATGCTTCAAAAGACTTTAGCCAATTTTCGTGAATCACTGGCACACTTGTCTTGGCCTTCATATCAGCCAATTTGTAATATCCTCCAACCACTGATTTAGCAATCATAAAAGGTCCCTCCAAGTTAGAACTTCTTGTGGAATGGAGATTACACTTAGTTTCCAGAAATCCCCAACCACTGATTTAGCAATCATAAAAGGTCCCTCCAACCACTGATTTAGCAATCCCCTTCATGAAATTTTTTGGGCTTGGTTTCCCGTGCCCTAAATATCTTCTGCTCGTTCGAAATTCCTCGTATAGTGGGATTCCATGTTGGTGGAGCTTTCCAATTCTGCCGCACATGTGGACACTCGTGCAAGGGAGAATATTTAGGATATCGATTGTGAAATTCAGTCATTATTCCAGCAGTGAATGTGTTAGTGAGACGATGGATTCGAAGAGGCTCTGCATGTAGCCACTTGGTGAAATATTGCTGAGGTGAGATTAACCACTCATAATGTTTGGTGATAGCTTGGTTATGAGTAAAATTGAGTCCCCAGACAAAGGTAGTATATTTGAAAGTTGATAATATGGACGCATGAGGGGGAATAAAACTTACCTGAATGCGGAATCTTCTGAAGAATTCATGTGCGCTCTCCTCAGGTGTTTGTGTAAGTCCTATCAGGGCTTGGACTTTCTCCAGATGCTCGAATGGTGGAGTATACTCTATTTCTTCTGAGTCGGAGCTTTCCTCTGAGTTAGAGCTTTCTTCAACAGAGAAGTGTGCAATTGAAGAAGTTGGAGTTACCTTTTCAGCATGAATCCATGTTCGTCCAAGGATCATATCATATCCTGGATCTTCTATAATTATGTGAAACTTAGTTTCTGACCATGTTGAATCAGTTTTCATCTTGAGAATGATATAACCGTAAGCATCTCTGGAGATTCCTTCATGGTCTCTGATTGTGACAGGAGTGTGAGTCTTTTCTTGTCGAGTGACGCCAGCAGCTCTGAAGGTTTTTAATGGGATGATGTTAACAGCAATACCAACATCGACCAGTGCTCGCTTGAATTCATTTCCTTTCAGGTACACTGTGGTGAGAAGTCCCTAGTCATACATCTCTTTGTCAGTGACTGGAGGCTCAGGGTGTGTTTCTGGAATTGACAGTCATTTTCCGGACACTATATGGTTCAGAGACGAAAACATGTTCATTCTTTGAGCCTTTGATAAATACAGCAATTCGCAGGCATGCTAGATCAATGATTGGACCGCTTCTTTAACTGGTGCTTCAGAGAACGTAAAGGTTCGGATTGGGAGAGGATTCTTTTGTACTCCTTCAGTCCTCGGTTCTCCTGAATCGACCTTTTCCTTGAATATGCGTTTCAGAGTTCTGCAATCACTAGTCGGATGACTGACATACCTATGAAAGTGACAGTAACACGGATTCTCCACTTCTTCGTCTGTCGGCTCTCTCTTGGCGGGAGGTAAGTTGATTGCACCGTATTGAATCCAGACTTCCAGTAACTCGATCACCTTTTCAATAGGAAAAGGAAAATCTGGTACTTATTGATCATTCTGTTGACGTTAAGCCGGCGCTTGTGTGTTTCGAGTTTGGTTGTCCTTCCTTGGTGCCTTCATAGACGTTGGAGGAACATTCTTACGTTTTTGCACATCATCTTTATTTTTGCTCCCTTCGGCAACATTCATGGAGGGTTGAACATTGTACTGTTTGTTCACTAAGCGCCTGGTGTTGGTTCGAGTATCTCGTGGCTCCTCGGTTTTGACATTTTTTGTTCTCTTTAGTAAGGCTGGAGTAGTAGTTGCAGATCGCTTGGATGCTTCATGGAGTTCTGAGAAATTTTGGAACCGGAAATTTTCCAGCAAGGCTCTGTAGATAGGGATCATCCCATTGATGCACAAGTCCACCAATTATTGCTCAGTGACATTAGGATCATGACAATCCAAGGCTTGAATCATGAACCTCTTCACATATTCGTTCGGATGTTCGGTATTTTTATGAGCCATTCTCCCTAAGTCGGAAAGAGTAGTCTGCTCTGAAACGAAAAAATATTTCCTGTAGCAGGCATTAACCATTTCTCCCCAACTAACGATGCTCCTTGGTGCGATGTTGTTGTACCATGTATATGCTCGGCCCTCCAGAGACTTGGAGAATTCCCTCAGTCGAACGACATGATTGTGTTCATGTTCTCCAAATGCTTCCAGGAATCGGGAAACATGCTCTCAGGAGTTTACCGTTCCATTGTAAAGTGTGAACGTTGGAGAAGTATAGCCTTTCGGGAGAGAAATCCTCTGTACAACAGAGGAATATGGAGGTTGATGACGATGGACAGATGGTGCATTCCCTTTTCCGCGAGTCTCCATGAATTTCTCCAGATCTTCATAAGTGATGAAACCTGAGGACTCTTTTTCTGGCGGATTTTCTGCAGCTTTGCAGGCTTCATCATCATCCACCACATGGATTGGTGAAACTTCGGGGTCAACCTATTTGGCTTTTTCTTTCTCCGACCCTTCCTTGGTTTTCTCTGATACTTTGTCTGTCAGAGTTTTGAGATAATTGCACAGCTCCTTCTGAGTAGTAGCCATATCAATTTGATTTTTGGCGAGAACTTCTTGGACCTTCATGAGATCAGCTATGGTGGGAGGATTTTCTCTAACTTCTTCAGGATGGCGGCTGAAGAGAGGATTATTTTAAATATTGACTTGGGGAGGAGTAGTATCACCACCATGGTTAGAAGCAGGAATGGTTTCTGTAATACCATCGTTGTTATTATTGCTAGTGCTAGCGTCGTTTTCATTTGTGACTAACCCAGACCTAAGACCAGCCATTTTGTGAAATCTTGAGATTACAACCGAGAGATTAAGTTCCCACTGTGGTCGCTAATCTGTAGATGGGGAAAAAATGATTCGCTGGTTTTTAGGAAGTGAAGAGACGAGAGTGTTGTCGAGACTCCTCAACCGAGTAAACTGTTTAACCTCACACAGATGCACTGCAAAGGGAGTGCTTAGATTCGAGAGATCAATCTATAGGACTCTGGCCTAAACCAGGTCAACGGCCGTTCCAGAGTCAATTCGGTCGCAAAGAGGGAGATGGGTTGATCTGTAGGAGGGAATCTGAGAATTTTGTAGGATCAATGATGATCAAGGATTGTGGATGTGTTGAAAGTTTCTGCAAGTTTTCTGTGAACTGATGAGTTCAAATAAGTTCTGATAGTGATGAATTCTTGAGAATAATTGCTCGAGAAATTCTGTGTAGACGACTGTTGTTGTCCTCAATCATGGATTTAGATACTTATTTATATTGTCAGAATAGTAAACACCTTGATCCCTGTAAGTGTGACGGTTTCTTGAGTGAAAGAGTGGGAAAGTGGAAAATCATGGTGAAACCATACTTGGTTAACCGTCCAACCACTACTTTGAAAACTCCATCAACCGTTTGCACGACTTACTCACATTTCTCATCGTGGATGAATCCACGCGCCGTAGGCCACCAGACCAAAACCCTAATTGATATCCCCCCATGTGACGTGATTGATGTCTCACGAATCGTGGAGTCTGCATGACAGACGTGTATTTTATTAGTCATTTGTTGACTAATTAGACAATATGTCTAAGTTTTGTTGAATCGAGCATGAGTGATCGAATGCTCTATGATTCATGGATTGGACATGTTAGACGTTCTTAGATATTGCTCGTCTGAGCAAATATTGTGAATTCGAGCAACTGAGCATCTGAATATGGATCAATATTTGAGCAACTGAGAAAATATTGCTCAGTTCGACGAATTACTGACAAATCATAATATTGATAGTTGGATCAATATTCGAGTAACTGAGCAAGTATTGCTCAATTCGACGGATTACTGATAAATTACTGAATATTGATATTGATAGTTGGATCAATATTCGAGTAACTGAGCAAGTATTTCTCAATTCGACGAATTATTTTATTGGTGACGTGACCCAATAAAATATTAATTAAAATATTGGTAGACTACCAAATATTATATAATTAATCCAGATTTTGATTTATGGATCAACATAAATTTTATTAGTGTTTGAACTTACTCAGAATGATGATTTCGTGGAGCGTTTATTCAAAACCCTAATTTTTGATCAATTGTTCGTCAATTGATGAATTGTTGAAAATAGGTCATGAGAGAGGAAGGGACCGATCACAGGGAACGAGGGAGTCCATGTGGCGCCCAAGTGCTCGAGTGAGCGTGCACCAGGTCCTTAGTTGGCCAGTTGGTGAAAGAATGATGATTTAAATGTCGGTTTCATCATTTATTAAAATAGTGCTCAATTGAGCATTAGGTGATAAAACCTAATTATGGAAAAGTAAGGGACCTACCAAGAGGTCATGAGATCGGCCCTTGGTGGTCGTGGGACCAGCTGATGGTCGTTTGAGCAAACTCCAGTTTGGTTGGAAAGAGTTTGGACCCAGTATGCGATTTCCCAAATTAGGTTAAAATTATGAAAACGTGTGGGACCGGCTCGTTGAAAGCCTTAGATCCGACCTTGGTCGGTCAAGGGAGCATGACCGTGTCACCATAATGTCTGTATCTCAGTCCTGAGAGTTTCGGCATTTCCTGATGTGTGTTTGAGTAATATTTTGAATTTTTAGATGAGTTCGATCTTTGACTGAAATTCTTGATTTTGCTCGTTTGATCAGAATTTGGAAAATATTAAAATAATAATATTTTAATATTTGACGTGAGTAGCCTAGTCGGTCATGGGACCATTTGACTTTTTGGTTTTTTTCATGGTTTGAGCAATATTTGAGAAAATATGAAGAAATCATGATTTTTGCTCAAACTGAGGAGTTTCAGAGATGATGGAACTAGCAATCATGAAAGACTAGGGACTGTAAGTTGTTGGACCGGCCACGTCTAGGGCATGGTCGGCCGACCAGGTAGCCTGGTCCCGCAACACCTTTCCCTGTTTTGTTATTTTTCATGAAACCGTGAAAATATGGAAAAACCATGAGTTTTGCTCAAACAAGGAAAGTTGCTAGAATGAAGGAGTTTTCAAGAGTTCATGAAAATAATAAAATAAGGAAAAATAATGGAAGAGGCATGGGACCCGTCGATGGGCCCGGCCCATGGGCGCCTCTTTATTATTTTAATATTATTATTTTTTCTCTCCTATTTTGTGTAGGATTCCTCATTTGTCCATATCTTCGAATGCTCGTTTGTGCATTTGGGTGCTCGTTCGTGCATAATTGTTCAATACACTTGCACCATTTTCTTGGGGATTACTCAGTGATGGTCCAGATGCCCGATTGTTGAGTATTTATTACTAATTCATGAGATTTATTAGAGAATGACTCATGAAACCGAGTAATAAAGGTGAGTAGTTATTTATTTCCATAAGATCAATCGTGGATTCGATTACGGATTCGGAATAATATAATGAGCATTACCAACCTATAGGATCGTGGATTCGACTACATGATAGAAGTAATAAAAATGTTTATTACCATTTCATGAGATCAGCCGTGGATTCGATCATGAAATCAGAGTAATGAGATTATCTAGTACCATTCCATGAGATCAGCTGTGGATTCGATCATGAAATCGGATTAATGAGATAAAATAGATTATCTTCTAGGAATTCAGTGGTGAATGTCACGGTAGAATTAATCTATTGCAGAAGGAATATTATCCAGTTAAAGCGTCATACCCATTCCGAAAGGTGTATACTCAGGGAACAGTGAGTGTCACCGACGTCCTGAAGGCCTTTTTCCCTCTGAACAATTTTGTATGGAGAACCGCCTGAATCTATACACGGTCTATCTACATAGTCAAGGAACAATGAGCGTCACCGACGTCCTGAAAGCGTTTTGCCCTCTCAACAATTATGTATGGAGGACCACCGATCATTCTTCTATGTAAAGAGGTCATGATGAAATGCACGACATCGAACGCTCATCTAGTGGAGGCTTTTCGAGAATCATATTCATCATGGCTCTGATAGGAACTCGATCAGAGATTGTGAAACGGTTCACGGATCACAAAATATGAATCGTCACATGCGTTCCTGAAGCCGGGTCAAAAACATATAGTAGTATCATGATTTTATGATTTTGACCTTTGTTGAAAATCCACCATCAACATCGGGATGAGAACCTCCGAAAATACGCGGACTCTAGTTATGGTTTTCTTGAGCAGCAAAATACGCATACTTTGGTTCAAGGAATAAGGAATTATACATGTTTGAGTTACCACACGATGTTTATATCCAACCATGGTTATATAATCTAAACTCTCATTTCAATCATTGAAACATTCTTAGAGAACGTTATATAGTTGTTATTCACACACTATTTTTCGTCAAAGCAATTTTCAAGTAATTGAAACTTAATATGACTTTCGTCACTAGTAAAGATGAACTTGGCCAAAGCGAAAGCTTACCAACACATGTTTCGAGAATAGATAAGTGATCGAATTTTAGATAGTGGTAAGAAAGGTTGTCGTTCACTCAGACTTGTTGATAATTTGTTTTAAGACTTAATAAAGAAAATATAGAAAATACATACGAATATGGTGACAAGATGAAGATACATTGAGACGCATGATTTCACTATTTTTCATATTGTTGTGGTGCAGTCATTAACTCTAGAAATATAGCTCAAACAAAATAAGTTGTGACTCTAATTCTTTGCCAAAAATAGATTTCATAAAACATTATTTGTAAGTTGTAAGCATGACGCATCAAAAGCAATTAAAACTTAGCATGCGACATCAGACAAAGTAACACGTAATTAATAGAAATCATAAAGAAATTAAATCTATGAAAAAAGTCAATAAAAGAATTAATTCATTTACCACAATCATGAAAAGTTGCTTCCTCCCTTGTCCCGGTAATGGGGTCTAGCTCATTATGTTGGAAACACGCTCAAAATATGATTTCATTGCTCAAAAGTATTTACAAATGATGAAAAGGAGAGATATCAAATAAACCATGAATTTGCAACGAATGTAAAGCGTTACAAACCCACTGTTACGGTGAACGATAAATGGGAAATGTCACTGTCACTGTAGCAATACGACTCCCCTGTCAGTGTTGTTGTTACTGTAGATGAACCACAGTTATGTGGTGTCTTATGTTCTTCGTGTTCTTGAGGTGCAGCAGCAGCAAAAACGACTCTGCAACCTCTCATTTCTTCTCTGCAGCTCACCAATTACCTCTGTTTTCACCCCTAACTCTCCATGTACGCTCTCTGATATCCCATCAACTATTTATAAGCCAACATCATTGAAATATCACGCAATAACTGCCAATAATTCTCCCATTGCTCGACAGTAAATAGTATTTTTGGGAATATTTTCTTCCCTTTCTTCTCTTCTCACGCTGTCAACCAGTGTTTACACGCTTCAAACATGCTTCCAGATCATCAAGCAATGAGTCAACACGCTGATAATGGATGAAATCTTTCCAAAGATGAAATAGATATCTCAGGAATATCTTGAAGACCAAACGTGCCTTGTTTTTTTTTCAAATCACACCACAAGAATATTTTTTCTCGAAATTAAATCTCTTACCATCTCTGTTTCGGTTAAACAGGCTGGTATCAACTAATTGGAGTGAGAAAAATATCCCAAATCTTCTCGAGTTTAATGGAGAATATTCTCCCATACAGTACGCCCTTGTTTTCTTCAACACGGGTTAACTAGCCAAATTCAATCGATGCAGATACCCAAAACTAGCCTGTTATGATCAATCAAGTCAGCCCATAAAATTCCATCTATTGATCTCATGAAATCACGTCCAAAGGGTTAACCCTAATTCTGCCAGTCAAAGAACTCCTTTTCCCGCCAAAATTCAGTTTCAAACGAAGTGGATGAAGGTGCCGCTTAACCAGCTGCTTGGGTGCTAATAGTATTTTGGGTACCCCTTAGTAATTTAGGTGCCCCTTATCCAAAGGTGAGAGTTCGAATAACACGTGTCCTCCGGATTCAATATCAACTTTTCGAGCCGAATTTTCCAACAAAGTTTATTTCCGAAAAACACCTACACACACATAAAACACCATAATAAGCACAAAATCGAGTACCGATAATACAGAAAATTGAGGACAACTTAGACACAAAAATATGTCTATCAATAAGCGAGATAATATCGGCTCGAAATAGCAAATGTGTATAATCAAAGTCTATATTTTGTCTCAAGATAGGAGATAGAGTAGATAGACTTTTGAGTGATAGATAAGTTCATGGCTTCAGATACCTTTTAGTCGATGAAGTTCCACCAAATCCTTGAGTAGTTCTTCGTCTTTGTATGATGATCGCCACGTAGTCTTGAGCTCAACTATACTTTCTATCCTATTCCGAGACTTAGATATAAGTAGACTAGAAATCAATACTTATAGTTTTAATCACTAACATTGACAAACATGCTTGACATAACAACGCATGCGAGTTCGACCGAGCAATGCTCTAACAATCTCCCCCTTTGTCAATTTTAGTGACAAAACTATCAATACATATGGAATAAAAAAATCGGTCCGCGAGTTAAAACCCCAAAGATGTCACTATCCATACACAAAAACTCCAACAAAACAAATTGTTCACAAAAATCACATTTAATATAATTGGTCTATATTACCCTCTTAGTTTAAATCACTCCAACAAAAACAAAAATCAACCCCACTTTAATTCTTATTATATTGTCACCACCAACAAGCAACGCCACCGTCGTCGCCGCCACCGACCACCACCGTCGTTGCCGCCACCGACCACCACCGCCAACCATCGCCGCCACCACCTCCGACCGCCACCGCCGCCTCCGACCGCCACTGCCACCTCCGACCGCCACCGCCACCGCCGCC
>NC_039359.1:14166525-14204968 GCF_003573695.1 Papaver somniferum
CCACCACCACCTTCGACCACCACCGCCGCCACCGACCACCACCACTACTGACCAAAATTTAGATGAAACCGATTTTGGTTATATCACAAATCCGATGAAACTGATTTTGGTTTCATCATAAAATAAGATGAAACCCAAATTGGTTTCATCAGAATTCAACTACAAGAAAAATTCAACAAGGATCTTATGTTGCAGTTGTCTTGGGTACAGCAACATCACAACAACACAGATCCATGCTCTATGCTACAAACACATATTATCAACTGCCAGCACCACCACTGCCGACCACCGCCGACCACCACCGACTAAAACCAACAACATCGCCAACACCCGCCGACGACCACCACCACCACTGACCAAAAATTAGATGAAACCAATTTTGGTTTCGCTGCACTTCATTTAAGCTTCATTTCTTCTCTAGTTTACAGCATCATCTCTTGTAACACAGCTCTACATAAAAACAACTCTACTTTCAGGCGAAACCCAGCTGCATTATCCACCTTCAATTGCTTCAACTCCAGCTGCACTATCCACCAGACCCTATTCTTTGTATCTTAATCTGCACTTCCAATTCCAACCCTATAATCCACAACTCCACAATACTTTCCTGCTTTTCCTAGCATTCATCTATTTGTGAATCTTCTCAATTATTCATTCAAGCCAACATCATTGTATCAACAACCTCATTCTATTCTTTCAACCACCAGGCCATCAATTCAATTTCTTTCTTTCTTCAGTCACAGCCTTTGTCCATCAAACCAACACTACCATCTTCTATTCCATTTCCTTGTCTGCAACACAGACCAACACCATTTCAGTCGCCTGCACAAACCCATTTGCATATACCACCTGCAGCTGCTCAGGTAACCTGCAATTCATTCATATACAACACCAATTGCATTTCAAACTCAGGCCACTTCCACCTGCATCTCTTTGCTTCCTCAAAAACCTGTTAACAATCACACAGCAACCACAAACTCATTGCACAACATCCACAACTTACTCATTGCAACATCTCATATTCAATCTTCTGCCATTCTCCAACTCCATTGCACCAAAACCATCTCTAAATCCTCCATCAACTGAATCTTCTCTATGACAAACTCTATCCAAGAGCCTAACCCATAACACCATCAGTTCACATACATCACATAATTCTTCAGTTATAGAAACCCCCACTTCAATTCAATCATCATCCTCTTCCATACTTCGATTTCAGGAAAAACCTGTTCATAAATTCATCACAACAAGACCTCGATTTCATATCAAATTCGTCGTGGTAGCAGCAACTGGTTCTGTAACTTCATCATCACCACCAGCTACAACTTCAGTTCTTCTACTTCTTCCTTGTAAGCCTTCTCTCAACCATAAATTTCTCCAATCCCCATCTTTTTCTCCATTCATCTCAGATATCTACAGGAGCAGCAAAAACCAAACCCTAACCAATTTCCATCGTCAGAACCTCAATTTCACCAGCAACAACCTAATTCACATCTTCACATCAATCTAACTCAACTCTGAGTTTCAATTTCTGAATCAACCCCAGACGAGATGCAGATCCAATTTCTTGCAATCTCAGATTCAACCCATCTTAAATCTGTTTCAAATACATCATCTTTATCTTACCCTTTTCAAATCTCCCAATTCTCGATTTATTTCTCGATCAACAGCAACGAGATTTACTCTCAATTTCAGGTGATAAAACAGCGGCATCTGCTGCTTCTTCTTTTCTCAGTTTTAGGGAAATGAATGAACTAATGATTGAGAGAAAACGTCTCTCGAATTCTTCATCTCTTGAATCAGCGCCGTTCTTTTCTGCTTCTTCATCTCTGTCTCGATCTAATTTCAGGTGATAACAGCGGCAGCTGCTGCTTCTTCCTTTCTCAATTTTAGGGACTTGAAATGAACGATTGAGAAAAGAATTTCTCGATTTAGATCTCTCGGCTTTAATAACAACAACCGTTTCTCAATGAACAAACTAAATTTACAGGGAATTACAGGGAAGTGGTGTGTCGGGGGAGAATAAAATTGTTGCTGCTGGTGATGATGGTGGTGGGATAAGGAGTAGGAAGAAAAAAGAAAAAAAGAAATCAGAGAAGAAGAAGAAGAAGAAGAAGAAAAGATGAAAGGGTACATTTGGGTTTTTTTAAAATAAAAAAAGTTAGATTTGCTCATTATCATTTGACTTGGGGTTTTTGTCCTAGTTTTATTTGAAATGATTTTTATTTGGTAGAAATAATATGACCGGTTTTTTCTTATCACTAGTTTGTTCACCTAGGGGTTTTGTCACTAGTTTTGTAAAAAAATAGATAAATAAACTTTTGTAGCTTCTCTTCTACATGCCTGATCTTCTCGGTTCTTCAACATTACTCGAATCTTCGTCACTTCCAAGTACTTCAATGATCCCAAAGGTTGTGAGTTTAGTATCACCGTTGTTGAAAATCCATAGTCATAACAATGAGAAAACAAGAATTCTCAATCATTGTTATATAGTGTCATAGTATTATTACACATCATCAAAGTTCAATTATATCACAACTTCGACAACAATACTATGGTGATATGTATCACTCCCCCTTAGTCAATACTCCATCTCACATGGAAACCACCCCCCCTTACATAATGATCCGAAAACCATATGTATTTGTAGTGTGAAGTACACATTAATTCTCCCCCTTTTTTTCAATAAAATTTGCAAAGGTACGAAAACTAGTGGGTCCTAATGAAATTTCCATAAAGACATTTCATGACCAAAATAAAGCACATATCAACTTTTTAGATGCCATCATATAGCCGAAGATAAATCCATTCATCAAGGAGTTTATAAAGATACAAGATAACCCCTTTAATATTCTACAGCCGCACTCCCCACAAAGATTTTAGAATTAAGCACAAGTTCAATTAAGAACTCTCCCCCATAAATTGTCATTCCAGAAAGAACAACAAGATCGACCTTACTTTCATAAGAAAAGAATGACTTATTTGGACATAACAAATCACATATGAGTATGAATTTGAATCCAAAAATACTCAATTAAATTAACCACAAGACAACCCATGATTAATTTAATCGGAAATGCTCAACATAAGGGAACTTACAGAGCCGCACAATATATACATAAATAATGGATCAGGGAAGATCAATACTACGGAATAGACAATAATTTATTCTACTTTTCATCACTATGTGCACAATGACATACAATAGACATAATCCTCGTAAATAAAAGTTCATCCTATCTTCTATCAATATTTTCATAATGACATATAATAGGCTTAAAACTTTTGTAATGTCAAAAGTTCATTCATTCTCTTATCAATACATGCATATCGACATACGAAAGACTTAACTTTGACAAGGTATGGGACAATCATAGTTCACGGGCGCAAACCCACATATCCCATAATAAATTTGCAATATGTAAACCATAATGATTAATACTGCAAAAATCATCTTTCAAACAACTTTTTAGAATTTAAGAAAATAAATCTAAAAACAATAAAGATGAAAACGTTGGACATAGCTATGTGTAATCACAATAATGGCTATTCCAAACTCTAGTTATTCTTCCTAAAAACACAAGAATGAAATTCTCATAAGAAGATTTAATAGAAAAAATAACTCCTATAAAGCATTTCACTTACTTTGGACACTCTTCTCATATTCTCTGTATTCATCAAGCTCATCTTCAATCAGATCAATTCTTGATTCCAGATTATCCATCTTTTCTTTAAGTCTCCTGGAAGAGGCTTCAAGTTCTCTTTTCAGAGCACGAACTTGTTCTAAGACCAGATTCATGGTTAAGGAAAGCTTTTCAAAATGAGAAACAGAGGAGTTCCCATCTAGAGAGGAACCATGATTATCAGGGCTCATCACATTATCTGAAGAATCAGACCGAATCTTAAGCAAAGGAGAAAAAATTTCATCTTAAAAAGAGCTGAGGATAGGTGAAAAATATCCAAATTGACCCTTAACCAAAAACCCTAACTGAATTTGGTTAACCTCAGAAAAAGTCTTAAAGGAGAAAACCGTTTGCAAACATAAACAGTTCTAAAACAAGTCACAAAAATAACAGAAATATTCCATCACAACCCTCCTGAAGATTATGATTTTTGTCTAAGAGGGATAAACAAAAATCATCAAAACAGAATTACATAATGTAATTGTTCCAATCCAATAAGGACTGGGAGACTTCTTACGAGGGGATGAAATGTTTATTATTTCTTGTTTCTGTATTTTTTTTAAGAAGGAAGAGTTGTGTACATCATTCTTTCTTCCCTTAAGCACAGTTCTTAATACCTTGATTGTTGATTTTCGCAAACTATGCAGTCTTTTGGAAAACTCTTTTACAAGGAACGAAGGTTTTGTATGATATTCCATTTTCTTCTTCTGCAAACAACGTTTGACAGAGGAGAGCTTCTTCTGTTTCATAGTGCTAACCGTTTTAAGATGATCCTGATATTCATATGAAGAAATCACAAGATTAGGTACATTCTTGTGGATTTCCGTACAATCCTTATCGTCAGCATGACTTAAGAAAGATATATAATCAGGAGGAATTTGCTGACACTTTTTTTGAAGCAAAGTCGAAGAGGTTCGACATGTCTTATAAGAATCACGATTCCAACTGATCACTTCAAATTTTAAATTAAACAATTGGTATTCCAGATCTTCAATCTTTTTAATTAAGATTTCCTTTTCTGGAGAAGTAAGATTGTTTATCATGGAATGATCAGGACTGTTAGATGGACAGACGTGATTATCAGCAAAAAGATTAAGAGAACCATCACAGATATCATCCTCATGACAATAGTCAAGAGTGCTCATCCATGCTTTAGTTATCTCACTTAAATCTATATCAGGACTCTTACAAGTATCATGGACACTTCTATAGCACTTGAAGCTAGTTCCGCTAACATAGTTTTTCTGAACTTTTTTATTGATTGACTGAGCCTTCTTTTGAGACTTTCTTTTACTCTGTCTAAGAGTTTTCTTAAGCTGTTGTATAAACAGTGACAAAGTCGAATTAAAGCAATTCTCATCCCTTTTATCAATCAATTTAGAACGTTGAGGCTTACCATCAGATGCAGCAACATGGTTGCCGGACTGGTGACGCTTCTCCCTTTCTTCAAATTCAAGATCGAAATTTTTTAGCTTTCCAACTAGGGAATTTCTGAAAGTGTATCAAGGTTATTTCCCTCAATGATGGAATGCTTCTTAGAATCGTATCTAGATGGCAAGGATCTGAGAATTTTCATCACAATTTCCTTTTCAGGAATGGTCTTACCCTATGCAAAAGATGCATTAACAATTTCAGACACTTTGTGATTAAACTCATCAAATGTTTCTTCATCTGCCATACGAAGGTTTTCCCAATCAGAATTTAGGTTTTGAAGCCTAGATTCTTTCTCACTGGTATTTCCTTCAAATACAGTTTCTAAGATATCCCAGGCTTCTTTAGACTTAGTGCACGTAGTCACATGATGCTGAAGATCTGGGGTAATGGAATGTATGATAGCATTTAAGTCGTCTGAATTTTTCTTTGGAGCAAGGATTTCTTCTGGACTATATCTACCAATATCCTTAGGTATAGATACATCGACCGGAGGATCATATCCATTAAAAACGCATACCCATGTTTTAAAATCAAGAGCTTGAAGAAAAGAACGCATATCAATTTTCCACCATAGGTAGTTTGAGCCATCGAAGACTGGTGGTGCGTTTGTGGAGATAGAATTCCTGTTCATATAGTCAGATCGATGCAAACACATACTTGTAAGGTCTTTAAACGTGTTTGCCTGCTCTGATACCAATTGAAAAAGCGGGGGTCTAACAACTACACCCAATATTTCGATTAGCAATCTGTATGGACTAACTCCAATATACTTTTAACATAATCAACAAGACAGTCAGACTCAATCTTAATAAAAGTATATCAAATAGTTATATCTCTCTTTCTCGATTCAATACTTACTCAAGCAAATAGAAATCTGCGAGTCTAAGTGAATACAAGAGAAATCACTTGAACGATACCAAAGACCAATGTTCAAGTATCAATCAATTTCAATTAACAACCAAAGGTTGGATTTCCCAATTGATTGATTCAACGAACAATCTGTGATATTTCAATTATATAAACAAATATAATGCGGAAAATAAATAACACAGACACCAGAAATTTTGTTAATGAGGAAACCACAAATGCAGAAAAACCCCGGGACCTAGTCCAGATTGAACAACGATGTATTAAGCCGCTACATACACTAGCCTACTACAAACTAACTTCGGTCTGGACTGTAGTTGAACCCCAATCAATCTCACACTGATCCAAGGTACAGTTTCGCTCCTTACGTCTCTGATCCCAGCAGGATACTACGTACTTGATTCCCTTAGTTGATCTCACCCACAACTAGAGTTGCTACGACCCAAAGTCAAAGACTTTAATAAACAAATCTGTATCACACAGAAAAGTCTATAGTAATAGATAAATCTGTCTCCCAAAGAAATACCTACGAGTTTTTGTTCCGTCTTTTGATAAACCAAGGTGAATAAGAAACAATTGATAAACCAGACTTATATTCCCGAAGAACATCTCAGTATTATCAATCACCTCACAATAATCCTAATTGACTAGCGAAAGAAGATATTGCGTAATCACAAACGATGAGACAAAGATGTTTGTGACTACTTTTATATCTTGACTATCGGAAAAACCAATATCAATCCAATGTTATGATTGTACTTAGTACGATAGAAACAGCAAGATCAGATCACACAACTACAAGAAAAGTAGTATCGGTCTAGCTTCACAATCCCAATGAAGTATTCAAGTCGTTAACCTACAGGGTCTCGGTAGAAACCTAAGGTTAAAGGAGAATCAACTCTAGATAATACAACTAGTATCAAACATGAGGTGTGGGGATTAGGTTTCCCAGTTTCTAGAGTTCTCCCTTATATAGTCTTTCAAATTAGGGTTTGCAATCAATGTTAGCTTAGTAACAAAGCATTCAATATTCACCGTTAGATGAAAACCTGATTAGATTCAAGCTAATATCTTTCAACCGTTAAATCGAAACTTAGCTAGTTACACACAAATGAAATGCACGTTTATTTATGTTTGTGTAACCGTACCCAAACATGTACATCTAGTTGGTTTAACAGTAGTTAACCAAATGGTTAGCCATATGAGCACTTTCATGTCAACCATATTCTTCTTTACCATAACTAGTTCAAATGACTCAAATGAACTAGTCAGAGAGTTGTTCAATTGCTTAGATCTTATAGAAGTACACAAGACACAATCAAAGAAAACACGATTGGATTCACTCGAATCGATTCATGAACTTTATATCCACGGTTTGCAAACTTGCATTCCTTAGTTTATATATGTTTAATTTCACGAATAATCATTTTTAGAAAATAACCAACTTATGTACGCAAACTGGTACGCGAATTTAGGTACCCGGAATAATTTTGTTTCCAGTTCACAAACTCCAACAAAAATTCTCGGGATGAGAACCTCCGACAGTACGTGGACATGGTACGCGGACTCTAGTTCCGGTTTTCTTGAGCAGCAAAGTACACATACTTTGGTTCAAGGAATAAGGATTTATACATGTATGGGTTACCACACAATGTTTATATCCAACCATGATTATATAATCTAAACTCTCATTTCAATCATTGAAACATTCTTAGAGGACGTTATATAGTTGTTGTTCACACACTATTTTTCGTCAAAGCAATTTTCAAGTAATTGAAACTTAATATGACTTTCGTCACTAGTAAAGATGAATTTGGCCAAAGCGAAAGCTTACCAACACATATTTCGAGAAATAGATAAGCGAGATAAACTCGGCTCGAAATAGCAAATGTGTATAATCAAAGTCTATATAGCAAAACGACTTTTGTATCAAGATAGGAGGTAGAATAGATAGACTTTTGAATGATAAATAAGTTCAAGCCTCCACATACCTTTTAGTCGATGAAGTTCCACCAGTTCCTTGAGTAGTTCTTCGTCTTTGTATGATGATCGCTATGGATTCTTGAGCTCAACTACACTTTCTATCCTAGTCCGAGACTTAGCTATAAATAGACTAGAAATCAAGACTTGTAGTTTTGATCACTAACATTGACAAACATGCTTGAGATAGTTGATGCGTGTCGTAGGTGCAAAAAATTAGTGATCTTAATTTCACTCAATTAGCAAGTAATATAATGAAAGTCAAGGTCGTTCCCACGAAGAGCAGGGATATTTAGTTGTCAAAAAGTGTCACAATGAGAGGTTTATTTTAGATTTTAGAACAAAGTAAATAACAAATCAATTAAAAGTAATTAAGATTGAAAGCAATATGAAGAGAGATGATCGATGAATCCTTCTTCGTTACTAAACCGTCAATGAGTTAATATATCCGTCAATTCATCATTAATCATAGATTATTATAAACCGTGGAATAACAACTAGCGCAGTGCTATCCCCTAAAGTCCTTTGGTCACTGAATACCAAAGCGCTCGAATATCAGATTTTATTCGTCCAAGCCACCAAGCGGTAGCGCACTCAAGGTGTAACTTCTTCGAATGGTTTATATTTTACGACTTAGGTTAATCTTAGTAGTTAGACTCTTAGCGCAAGGTCCACTTTCTAATGTTGTTCTACACACGATTGCTCCACAGATTCCCTCTGCAAGGTTTCACGTTTTCTACTTGTGTATGGATTATTCAACATTGACACAGATATCCTAACCCTTTACTATAAATCAATCAATGAACTACTATAGTTGGCCACCTAAAGCAATCAATTAAGACATTCATTAAAGTAGAAGCAAAGAATAATCATATGAAGAACTCAAAATAAATGCATATATTAATCTAAATCAAGTCTAAAACTTAGAATTTATCCTCAATTAATTGTGGGTTTAGCTACTCATGGATGTAGAAACACCCATGTTAAATATATAAGAAAATGAAAGAGAAATTGTTACGATGGTGAAATCGCTCCAAAACCCTAGCTTTTCCTCCTTGTGTTCTTCTTTCAAAGGCGTGGTTCAAGATTCAAAGATAATCCCAAAAATATTAGAAGATTTTCTTATATAGGTCTCCAAGTTATTGTTGCGCCCGTGCCGAATCCCGTGCGAACTTGGTTGACAAAACTCGCCAAAGGAGGTCATGGCCAAGGCTGGTCGTGTAAAGAAATTGATAAAGTAGCTAATGGGCTTACAAAAGTTGCAAAAGAATCCAGTCCATTAACGTCTTGGCTTGTCAGTTCGCTGGAACTGACTGCCCATTCCTCCTTATTCCTTCAGATTTCCCCCGGATACATGAGTGTCCGTGAAAATTCTAAGTCCCTGGATTTTCACTTTTCGACCGTAGTTTCCCCGGATGCTCCTCTATCCGTGAGTATTTTATTTCCCTGGATTTTTGTTTCTCGATTATTCATCTCACGGATATTCCTATCTCCGTGAATTCTCGAACTCCCTGAATTATCTAAACTCAATCATTCAACCCTCGATCATCAGGCTCTCCGTGACTTTTAAAAGTTCCTGAAGTTTTTACTTCTCCAGCAGTTGTTCACGTATACCAGGCTATCCGTGAAAAATCCTTAACTCCAACTCCGTGAAAAATACATATCCCTGAGTTGTTTTACTTCATCTGTCATGTCAATATTTGGTGTCACTGGCAGTGACCAACGAAGACCCATTCGAGATCAACTTCATCTCGTCTCTGAACTGCAGCTCCATCACGTCACTGACCTCATACTCCATCGATAATGGCTGCAATATCCAGACCCTCTCCTATCACCATTATATCAAGTTCTTCTTACTTTGTCAATCATGAACCGGTGACCATTGATCTCAGTTGTAACCCACAGCATGATTTCAACTCAAATTTCCTTCGACCACGTTCTCTAAGTTCTCGAGCTCTGACCCTGGCAGCAAGCCAGCAACCTCCATCGCAATCAACTCCTGTCAACCACAGTTCAACTCCAGCTAACTTTCTAGAAAATCCTCACTGCCATCGATCCCAATCATTACTTCCATCTCTCGAGTTACAGCCATCAATCACAGCTCAGCAGCAATGTCATCAGTTCTCCCTGACTTCTCCGAATCGATCACCATCACTGCCATAGTTTAGCTCCAACGCCATGATCTCAGAAAATATCAATGGCAGCAGCAACCCATTATGATCTTTACTGTATCTTCTCCATGGATCCAACTAACTCCAACTCTCTCCATTGCTGCCATGTTTCCCAGCTCCGGAATACCACAGCCAACAGTTTACCATTCCAGAGCTCCATCATCATTTGCCAATTCATTTGTATCATCTCCCAAAAGACCACGAACTCAGGCCTCACTAAACTCTCTTCAATACTGCCAGCAGCACCCTGCCAGCATCGTCGAGTCTTCTACAAAAGCTCGTTTCATCATCACAGCATTCACTGTGGTTGCATGGGAAAGATGGTGTGCCCCGAGTAATCTAGTAGGGTGCCTTTAACAGTATGTTTAACTGTCAGTTCTAGAGAACTGACAGTTCAGTTTTCTGCTTCATCCTTGTTTCGCGCATAACTTCTTCGTATGATATCAGATTGACCCCATTCTTCCGCCGTTGGCTTCGTCTTTTCGTCCTCTTCAAGGTGATAGTGATAGCAAGAACTCCTAGGGTTGAACGAGTTCCACTTGGTCTTTGGCCCTTTTCCGTTTGCGACTAACTCCTTTCCATGCACAATTAAGTGCAATTTCACTTCTTTCGGATGATTCACCTAATAAAACACAAATAGAGAAAAACAAAAGTAATATACAATAATTCACAAGAAAATATAGCAAATACTAGCATGGATTCGACACTAAATGTATGCAAAATATGCACTTAACAATAGCAATGCATGCGAGTTCGACCGAGCAATGCTCTAACATTTTCTCCCTGTCTCCATCGCCTAACCAAGCGTGGAACATAGGATCCATGAGAACTATCATGTTAAAAAAATAAAAAAATATATAATTCAATAAATCGACCAACGAGACCCTTGTATATACCAGTTGACTTGATATTAGAATTAGGATTTAGACCAGTATTTCAATTCGTTAGGACTCATGTTTGGCACGATATTCATATAGATATTCCGGGAAACACCGTTCACGTTAGTCAACATTCGCAAAACATGTATCCCTATATATCCATCTTCTTAATCTATCCACATGTGATTGTGGTTTTGTTGACTCCGAATGTTGATGTCTATTGTGCGACTATTTGAGCATACCTCTATTTACTTATATATGAATTTTAGTACGCTTGGGTGCAAACTCGTGTACATCAATTGGATTCAAATCAGTGTAATTCCTCTCATATCCAATGAGTAGTAGTATGTCAACTAAGGAGATTGTTTAGTGTCATTCCTAGATTCTTCATATGTATCGGGTTTAGAGTAAAGGTTTTTTGGTACACCTCTTGTAAATCCTCCCGAGACTATAACTCGGCCACTAGGGTCACCTATGGGTTCAAAATCTTGTTGCACACGCCAAGTACAATCGCGATGCCTGCGACGGTGAGTTAGGATTTACATTTTCATTTTTAGAGTAATTTTTCATTTTTAGTTTGCTCGAGGAGGTTTGTGGGTATTTGATAGACACAGATTTATGTCTTTATTAATCGTGATAGTATATATTATTGGTTTTTATTCTTGTACTAATTTCATTATTTATTGTGTTTTATAGGTAAATGATTATTAAGTGCTCTGGCAAGGAAAACGGGCCGAGCAGGGTCCAAAAATCCATAATGGCGGGCAAAGGTTTATAGTGTGAGCAAGTCCAAGAATAAAACATTGTTACTTAAGAGTTGTAGTATTCTGGATAATAGAACTTACATGACTAGCTAAAAAGGCTTACTTCAGTACGCCGAGCTTTCGTTTTCGCGTACATAAATCCTTAAGTAACTTGGCATGGGGAGGAATCTGCCTAATTGCATCTAATAAAGGAATGTTGATAGTGACTTGCTGAAAAACCTCAAACATATCATTAAAAGTGGACTCCTTCTTACTTGGTACTAGTAGTTATGGGAATGAGGCTCTGGGAACAAAGTTGGGCTTATCAGGAACAACATCAAACTCTTTAGAGACTCTATTAGTCTTTTCATCTACTGACTAAGAAGGATGAACTACAATATGTTCATTATCGGGCATGGTTACCTTATTTTCTATCACTCCACAACTTTTAAGGGTTCTAATCACATGATTTGATAGTTTGTTACTATAAGATACTTCATGAACTCCTCTGGGATTGGGTTGTATCTGATTAGGGAACTTACCTTTGTCGCTCAAAGACTCTTTTATCTGACTATCCTGAATTTTTAAATTCGAAATAGCCTGAGAGTTAGCCTGGATCATATATTTATTGTGTTCTAAACCTTGTGCAACTGATAGTTAAATTTTATTAGTACTCCGAGCTAACGAGGCGAGAGACTCCTCTAAACTTATGAACTTCTTATCCGAAGAATTCTGAAACTGAGCTGGCCCTGAAAGATTCTTAGTATAGCCAAAACCAGAGGGAGTCTAAGAATTACTATGTTGACCTTCATTCTGTCTTTAGACCATGAAAAATTAGGATGGTTTCTCCAACCGGGGTTATAGGTTTCTAAGTATGGATGAAATTTGGGCATACCCTCATATCTAGAATTTAAACCACCATGTAAAACACTAACCTGGTCATGGGTTGTACTTGTTGGGTAAAACAAATGACATTGAGGTCCAATATAATTTTGGTCACCATAATACAAGGATAGGACTTAGGATCATTATTACAGCTAATAGCATAGTTTGACTCTTGATTCATCTCTAAGGCCTCTAGATGCCTAAGGATATCTGACCCTTTATCAACTCTGCAGACCTCTATGGATAGGATTCCTAGATACTTATGGTTCTCTTATTGAAGCCCACTGCCTAGTTTTTTCATCTAACTCCATAAACGAGTCAAAATATGTATATGGGTCCCGATGGGTAATTCTCCACCACTCATTGTTTCTACCTACATACGGGTTTCACTATTTAGGCCCTCATATAAAATTTGGGCCATGTGGGATTTCTCAAAGCCCTGATGTGGACACTAATATAAGAATTTCTGAAAAACAATTCATGAAACCTTTCTACATAATCGTGTAGATTTTCACTTTATTTTTGCTTATAGATTTGATTAGATTGACGAATATCAACAGTCTTTTGGTGTGGGTAGAACTTCTCAACAAAAACCTTTACAAGATCATCCCAGGTGGTGATTTTTTTAAGGGAATGAAATGATACCACTCTTTGGCTTTCTTATCAAGAGATAATGGAAACAAACGGAACCGAAACACATCTTTGAAGGCATTCAGATAATTCATTGTTCCACAAATCATTTCGAAGTGTCTTACGTGAATACAAGGGTTCTTATTCTCTAACCACCTAAATGTATGAAGCATGCCAATTGTCTTAGTTTTAATATCAAATTGGATAATAGTGTCTCGTAAAACTACCCTGTGTCACGTACTAATGTAGAAGGGTTCATCTGATCTCTAAGGGTTTTGTTTACCGGGACCTCATTCTCATTAACCATTTCAGCAAAACAGATGTACCACCTATATCAATATAACGGGTTGAACTCAAACAAAAAAGATCATATTTTTCAAGTTTATCTCTAACATATCCAACGACACATACACTAGTAGAACTACTAATGTTAAGAAAAAAATTTGTGCACATACAAATGCTGAGGTTCGCTATTTTAGGTAATCTTGGGTTACCTCAGAAAAATATACCTACGGTCAAAGACTGATCACAGGTACGAGGCTGAGGTTTGTGGTGTTTCGGATGATAACGCCCAGAGGGTTCACCGTACTATACCACAAGTTTTCCTAAGAATCAGTGCTAGACGATGCAACTATCCTACAAGTTTTCCTAAGAATCGGCGCCAGAAGATACAATGATGATGTGCGAGTGTTTTTCGATGATATGTACTCATGAATTTCTTGAAGGAACTGGATATTGATTATATGTACTTCATCTTTTAATTAAATATATGATTAAATAAAACTAAAATAAATCTAAAACCTAAACTCAAAGACAAGTTCGCATCGGTGATACCAAAAAATGACGTGTTATTAAAAGAGATAAAAAAAAATTCGTTCAACGCTTGTGAAGATTTGATCTTAGACTTAATTTCTAATACTAAGATAAAGAACTCAATTGAAAGTTTACAATATTTAAAAAGGACCAATGCTAGGGTTCCAGCGATAGACATATTTCAACAATTAACAAAACATTAACGTTTTCAGCAACTTTAACCTTAAAATTTTGAGCAATGTTATCACAACCAACCTTGCAAAATTCTCAAAAATTAATTTGTAAACATGAAGTATAGATATGACAGAAATATATATAAGAATAACCTATCAAAATGTATAACCAATAATTAAAAAAAATTGTTTCGCGATCAAGCACTAAACAAAATTATTAATTACGGCCAAATAGTGAGATAAAGAAAAATGCGCTAGAATGATCAGATAATTAACATAAATTACCAATTTATGCTGCATGGTTTCCTCCTTTGCCTTAGTCACCAAAGATTTAAGATACTCATTTCGTAATTAAACAACACTCTCAAATCAAAAGTATTCATTTTTATTTATGGGGCAGGATCCAATAACATGGTTATATTGACATAATCACGACATGGTTTAACCATTTTTTCTACAAAATCCAAGCGACAACAAGTTTGAAGGGAATTTTCTGGTGATATTTTCCACTTATATAGCTCTACATTCGTGCCAAAAATGCGAGTATTCCGGTATACGAAACTTCACCATCCACAAAATTTAATTTCAGCCGTTAATCTTCAACGGTTGATATTCGAAATGGTAGATGGTAGTCTTATACGTCTCGGAATGCTCTCATTTTTGGTAGGTATGTAGAACTATATAAGAGGAATATGTCACCATAAAAATTAACTTCAAACTCATTGTCGCTGGTGTTTTGTAGAGAAAATGGCCAAACCATGTCATGATTATGTCAATATAACCATGTCATTGGATCCTACCCCTTTAATTATCGATATAGAATTAGATGGTTACAAAACAAAAGGAATGAATAAATTTATTCCTTCGATCGAATAGCTAAATACCCACACAAAGAGCAGAAGAATAGAAAACACCCCCACTATTTTCCCTCTTTCTAATACTTGGCTCTTCCGTCTCTCCCAAAACAGTGTCTGTCAACTCCCCTTATATAATCAGCAACACCCCATTCCTTCCATAGTTGGTATGACCGGTCAAGCAAGTGGCACACAATAATTACGCGTTACAGAGCTACAGGCCAAGTTAGTGTCTGGCAATGATTGCGCGATGCTGCATAGATTGTCAAGTGCTAAGAATGGCATAATCCTGCAGGGCCAGTGAAGCGCAAAGGTAATGCTACACTGTAAATACATTTGGCTAAGTAATGAATCTTATTGGACGACACAATGAAGCGTCATTGAGGGAAAGGCAAGGCAAAGCCAAAGTGGCAAGATGCAACATGCAACACGCGATGTTGGCATTAAGGCATATTCGTGGAATTGAGTTGGCCCAAACTCAAGGATGATGCAAGCAGGTAAAATGGACTAAGAATTAATCTATGCATTAGTTCAAGTCAGGTCTAAAGATTGGAGAATGGAAACAAGCTAATAATGCAAGAGTTACATTGCTATTGTCAACCAAAAATTGGCTAAGTGAAGCATATGACGCCATGAGTAACTAGAATGAGTTTAGGAAATTGCCTTGATGATTTAAGCACAAGGACGGTCCATGCATTATCTTAGAGTAAGAAGTTTTCATGTCCAAGACGGCTGAGAAATGGATCAAGTCTAAATTCAGTAAAGCACAACATTTGTGCAATACAGCTCAAGTGACGGTTAAGAGTTGGTTACGGGCTTCACAAGCATGCCAATCACGCGAGACAAAGAAAACAGTTATAAAGGGAGTTTATAAGCGTGTGAGAATGTTTATAACTGCTTGAGAAAAGGTGTAGAGTGATTGGCCCGAGTTTGAAGAGAAACTGGCCAAGGTGGCACTTTATAGGCGGTTATGGAACAACTCCAAGGGACAGATGGATGTTCCCTGTATGTGCACGGTTTTGGAAAGTAAAGTTGTTGTATAAATAGTCCTAAGGCATGGGAAATTCGGCAGGCTTACATAGGAGAGTGTGAGACTCAATTTGAGAGAGTTTTGTAAAGATAAGGCTTAGTTCAAGAGGAATAAGTCTGTGTAAGTCCCTAAATGGGAAATTTTTGTATATCTTCTTCCCTTTGATGCAATAAAATAAGATGATTGTGTCATGTTCTAAGCATTCTTGATTGGCTCATTTTTGTTAGTAATGTATGGCATTGATTGAGTACATTATGGGGTGCATTTGAGAAGTTTAAGTAAAGTGAAAGAATGCTAAAGACTTTCGCTGGTAAACTGAAGAATTGGCTGTTTGCACTGGTGAAAACTTATAAGGCTGAAGTTTAGGTGGGTGAAGTTTTATTCACAGAACCACTGTGCTGCCGGGTTACACTTTTGCAGAAATTTGTCTGGGGCATTTGGAGGTGTGACGATTCGGGTATCAGAGCTGTGTTTGGTATACAGTTCAAGTGTATTTGTTGGATAATACGCTGGTATTTCTTTATGTCTTAAGTTATTTTCCTGTGAACAAGTAATTGCTGCATTGTATTCAGAAAATTTGCATTATAAATGAGTTCTAATGGCACTATGATCGACGAAGAACTACCGGGTACGTTTGATCAATTAGAGGAGTACGGTGATCTTGTCAGTATGACTATTGACATGGGTTGTGATGGCCTGGATATTCCTCTTGTTTCTGAAGATAAAAGCATAATGGAATTACTTGAAGGAAGAACATCATATTTGTTTAAAGAATTTGACGAAAGGGTAGGTGCAGTCGAGGACAAAGTGTCTGATGCGACCTTGTTAAATTGCGAAACCAATGCTGAAGTGACTGAATTGAAGGGGAAATTCAGTAACATGAAGACCATACTAACAGGCCATGCGAAGCAAATGTGAGAGGAAATGGAAAGTCTTCGTAAGATAATCAATTATAGCATGTTTGTAGGGGCAAACGTGAATGAAGAAAGCTTTGATCGAGTCTCCGAGCTAAGAACTTATGTTGGTTCTAGAAATGCTTGAGAAATTGAGAATTTCTTGTATGAAGTTGAGGCATACTTTGAAGCGAATGGAACTGGGGAAGGACAAAAGGTAACTTTCGCAGGCAAGTACCTTGGTAGTGATGCAAAGGTTTGGTGGAGAACTATGCTGCAAAAAGATGAAGCTGCTGGTTATGCCAATCTTATGTCTTGGAATAACATGAAAGATGAACTGAGATGTCAGTTCTGTCCGAGCAATGGTGCTTGGTACGCAAGAGAAAGTTTACGTAGGCTAAAAATGATGGATACACCACGGGCCTATACTGAAAACTTCCTTGCATTGGTGCAAGAGGTGCGTGGCATGAGTGAAGAAGATCAGATGTTCCAATTTCTGAGAGGTGCGAGTTCTTTGGTTATTGTTGAACTAAAGAAGCGTAAAATTCAGAGTATCCAGATGGCTGTTCAGGCGGTAAGAGATCTTACCAGTTGCCCACAAAATGAAGATGTATAAAGCTATGAAGGTAAGGCTAAAGGAAAGGAAAAATCTGCTGGAAGTAAGCGTAAGCATGAGCCAAAGTAATATGAATTATTCCCTTCTGCCCGAAAGTATAGGGGATGTTTCATTTGTAAAGGCTTACATTTCGCTAGAAGTTGTCCACTCAAGGCGCAATCTAATGCATCATTTAGGGATGACTATGGGAGTCATTCTAGCAAGACTCATGAAGTCCTAAGTGAAGGTTCAAGGAAGAGACCACGCAACGAAGTTGTTTCTCATTTCGACAAAGGTAAAAACTAAGCTAAAACAAGAAGGAATGTTGTTGTCTCCATTGGCAACACTTAGTGCAGAAAAACTAGTGTTTTTTGATCTTGTTCTTATATAGCTTTATTTGTTGGTTGTTTCAAACTCTGTGTGTAGAGTTTAGTTGTACAGACTTTTATTTGAGTCTTCAAGTTTGTACAAACTTTGCTTTGGTGTAAGCAATTTTCTTTGTTAATGAAGTTTTAGCTTTCCAAAATGGTCAGTGGATCAATCATGTATGGTACATGGTTTTACTATGTAAGAGAAGTAATGAATGAATATGTTTTCGTTTATAAAGTTTTGCCTCTTTATTGACGATGTAAAGCTAGTGTTGATGGTGGTTTTTAGTTCAAGGGGTAAAATCGTAAACCCTGTATTTAATGCGCTGTCATCCTGCAAAGGAACAAAGCCATTTAAAAGCAATGAGTGCTTAAGCCTCTTCGCTCATATATGTATTGAGCAATTAAATATATCTGTATATATGAAATTTACTCAAAATGGCGCGTGCAACAGCAATCCCAAAATATTCTGTGAATTTTATCTTCCACCAGCATTATTCAGTAATGCATGACTTGCCTAGTATTTTCCTATGCTATATTCCCATCCGAACTCTCAATATTGACATGACATGACGATTAAATGTTCACTCTTAGAAGAGTAGCATGAATCTCCCGAAGTGTCAGTATTAAGATCTGCATGAAAGTACTCACATAGGCTGCATCACTCTCTGGCAAAAAGAATTTTGTATCGACGCACTTTTAAGTTAGATCGATCGAACACGCTTAAACTCCATAGGTAAAATGTAGCCTGTTAATATCAGTCTAAAAATGATCACGGCCACACGATTTGGCCGCGCGATTCAGCAAGCTTAGACTACTCCTGGCGGAACTAGACGATCGCCGTATTGACCACCGGCGGGCCCACCAGTGCCCTAATCGATCGAGTACCATTTAGTTCATTCACAAGTGCTTCAAACCTTAACCCAAACATGGGATATTGCGCTATTTTAGAATAAGCTCAAACGAGCTAAGACCGACAAAAATGGTCTCAAAACCTATCACATCCGTCCAACTTAGCTGGCCTAGTTGGACGGAGATCGCATCCCGAACGATCAAAGAGGTGCTAATATGTTCACTGACGACCCAATTTTATTCCCGGTCGATCGACTTGCCCAGGGAAAGTCAATAACACGTCAAATCGTTCGATCGAACTAGGGCGGACGCGGCTGCTTTGAAACCCTAAATTGTGTTCGCGGAAATACGTCACTGTCGCAAATAGATCATGACCACCCATCTTCTCCAGCCGAATCGAGTGGTTTAGATTCAATTTTAGATGACCTAGGAGATGTCACCATACTCACTAACGGCTCGTCTTCACACATGGCCGATCGGCCTGTTCAAAGCAGCTCCCGGCGCTTTGGTTCGATTGACCAAACTAGGGTTAGACGCACGATTTTCCAACCCTAAAATCAACGACAGCAAGCAGCTGCCGCAAAACCATCTCGTCCGTCCAACTTCGCTAGCTTGGTCGGACGTCTTAGATAAGATATTAGATGATTGATGGGGTGCTGCGATGATCACCGGCCACACCCCTTCTGTGAGGAGCTGTCGACCAAGCAGTAGTTCACCCATAGAGATACCGAACGATCGCCCAAAGGGCTTAGGTCACGTTCTTCTTTTAAAGACGATCAACTCGCGAATGATTGAGACAAGCTCTAAAACAATGATGCTTCATGCACATCGATTATTTTGAGCTGCTTAAAAGCGATGCTTTACGTACATCGAATACATACGATAGTTTATATCGGTTTCACAAATAACTTAGTTATTTAACCTAATAAAGCTGCGTGCTATCCTTTGCGGCAACCCCACGACTTGACCCATTTACTCGAGACATCAAACATGTCATAAACTGGGGTGTAGATAGGGAAAAACGGTTCGCTGGTTTTTCAGGGAATCGAAGAGACGAGCGTGTTTTCGAGACTCCTCAACCGAGCAAACTGTTCAATCTCACACAGATGCACTGCAAAGGGAGTGTTTAGATTCGATAGATCAATCTGTAGGACTCCGGCCTAAACCAAGTCAATGGACGTTCCACAGTCAATTCGGTCACAAAGAGGGAAATGGGTTGATCTGTAGGAGGGAAGCTGAGAATTGTGTGGGATCAATGATGATTAAGAATTGTGGATGTGTTGAAGGTTTCTGCAAAGATTTAAGGGAGATCTCAAAGATTTAAGGAAAAGATATCAAAGATTTAAGGAAAAGATATCTTCTTGCCTTTTATACAGGAAGTTTTCATATCTTGAAGTTAAAAGAGATAATATATTGATGAGTTTGTTTTTATTGAAAAGGAGAAAGAAAATCTGTGGTTTTATTTATAAATAAAAAAAGATAATATCCCCAGGATTTTATTCTAGCAAATAGAGGAAGATGTGTGATAAATGGAGAAAGAAATTATTCCTGAGATATCTTTCATTAAAGAGAAGATTTGGTAGAGTTCTGGAAGAATATTTTGAAAAGATGTTTGAGTAATGGGTTGTTGTGTATAAATAGGGTGCTAATAGGACCAAACAGGCATCCGGAGAGGGGGGAGTTTTGGAAGAGCAAAATAGTTGCGTTTAATTCTTCTCCTTTTCTCTTCTTTGTAAACACCATTTGAGCAATAAAAATAAATTTTGAGTGTGTTTTCATCATGAGAAGCTAAACCCCATCACTGGGACGACGGAGGAAGCCGAATTTCATGCATGGTAAAATTATTATACTCTCTATATGACTTTTGCATTTATTTTAAATTGATTTTTGATTTGAATTAATTAGTTATTATTTTATTCGATGGGTCATGCTTGCTGAAATGTTTGATGTCCCATGCTTACGATTTATAACTAATGTTTTGAGAATCTACCTTGGAAAAAATAAGAGTCAGTATATTTTATTTATTGAGCTATAATTGCCGAAGAATAAATAATTGAACCTTATGATATGAATTCGGTGAACTCCTAGTCCAGGTAACTCTTTCTTTTATTATTTTCATTAAACCTTTAAATTTAATCTTCACAAGTCTTAGAGTTCGAATCTTATATTACTACAACAAAAATTAAAATTATTATCACAACCTTCAACCTTCTGTAAGAAGTTTCACTGAAGAAGCAAGAGAAAACCACCGAGATACAACATCCTGCGCGTCCAAGATCTCCCACTCCAACTCCAGTACCACATGCATGACTGCCACAATGATAAACCAACGTCCAAGATATTCCATATCTGGCTCGACGGCAACAACATCAATGAGAGACGCTTTCAGAATTTCGTCTCCCGTAGAAGAAGTAGTTGTGTTACCAAAGGAGATTGCACCTGGGACTTAAGATGTACATACAGACTCTCCATGTCAAGAGCTTCATCATATTTGCAGAACCTATTAGTTAATTCATTCGCATGAGGGAACTTCCCTACTCCTCAAAGACACGATCCAAAGATAATAAATACAAAGGAGTGTAGCTGGGGACTGCTCAACACTACCCATCTCAAAGATGATGAATTTAGAGAGATGCAAGCACGCTATCGTTCTAACATGTCTAAAGATGAGAACATACTCAAGAGAGCATACGTATTGTCAAAGACCAGCGATGTTCCTGGACGTCTATAAAACGCAACGTAGACGCAAAGACGGCCTCAGCGACGTGCCTGGACGTCTATCAGTAACTCGTATGATTCTCATCAACATAGGGTTCAAATCCAAATCTCATCCAAATTATTTCCTTAAAAATCCAGCGTGACAACATCTATCAAGTCGAAAGCTCAGTGGATACCCGTGGGCAGGGGACTGTCTCCCTCTTTTCCATTCCATGAGGCAACATCAAGGAAGCTATCGGCTCCATCATTAGCTTCTCCCTATAATATAGAGACAAGCTCTACCACTATATGAAGAATGCCAAGTTCGTGCCTGTAGCTATCACGCCTCTCCCTTCCAGTCTCTTCTGATCACAGCTGCTGCCAAGAACCGTTATTGCTCGTTTGTTGATACTATCCCGAGCTTCACCATAGAAACAACCACTAAGGACAAAGTTAATCCGAACTTCTGCATGTTTTATTTTCCCATGGATAATTAATAGGGTCATGGAAGTGAAATGGAAATATCTTTATTATGGTAAAGCCACTGACCATACAAGATAGAACCACGTAAATCACTCTTGGGGACTGAGGCTCAACACGGAATCCCTTCACTGTCAAGGACCTTTTCAACCCAGAAGAGACGGCCAACTAAGAAGTCATAACCTTGACAAGGTTACCACTTTTCGAAGATGCAGCGTAAGAGTATCATCACCTCCCTGTTTGGGAGGCGCCTGACCGACAAGCATTATTTGGTTCAACCATCCATAAGCACTATTATCAATAGAGAATAGAAGAGGAAAGTCGCGCCTCAGCAAGCCAGATCGACCGAATCATATGTTTCTAAATTTCCAATTTCCTATGGGAAGGGTACATGGGATGCCAAAAGTTTGGATACAATACAGATCTATCAAGAGCGACTCCCTCCCATTGATCAACAAATGATGAATCCAAAAGATTGTCGCCTTCATCAATTCGTCAACCACTTTACCGGAAAATGCAGTGGAAGTACGCCTTTCAAGAGAAAATAAGCTCGGGATAATTACACCTGGTGACTGCCAGTACAGGATGCCTTCACGTCCCTTAACCGGTTTATTTCTAATATTAGCATCATCATTGTTGAAGCTTTACGAGCCGCAGAATTTCTCAACATGAAGACGTACATGTGCATCAAAGACTTTAAAAGTACAAATCGGAGATATTTTCACGTATCCAGACACGCCATGAAATCTGAAGTGTAAATGGGGACTACTCATCGCATCCCATTCCATACAACCATCTAAGATTAATTCAGAAGGCGGTTCAAAAGATGTCTCTTCGAACGAAGTCCTTAAAGATTCGCGGCACAGCGTCCATCCTTCTACAGACCTAGCCGGCATGCCACAAATCTTCAAGAAGCGTGTAGTCTGCAAGGGGAATATCAAACAAAAGAATGGGAGAGATCAGATTACAAAATCATGTACACAGACTCTACTCTAACCTTACCGAGGAGAGTTACGTCTAAAGTTTCAAGATATTGCGAGATCTTTCTAAGAATTTGGATTTCTTAGTCGGGAGATTTCATTCATTTATCCAACTTAAAACATAAAATCATAAAAGCATCATGAATGAGGGATTATTATTCGATCAAGCCCTGGCTTCAGCCGCATGAAACAAAGACTACTAAACATCAAAGAAGTGTCATCAACGTCAGGGCCAATGACGCCTTCAATAGAGTCTTCTCCAGGAGCTGATTCAACATCCTCTTTGGAAGCCGCTTCAACATCCTCTCGAGCTGATTCAACATCCTCTTTGGAAGCCGCTTCAACATCCTCTCGAGCTGCTTCAACATATTTTTCAGAAATTGCTTCAGCAGCCTTTTAAGGATACTCCTCATGATAGGGATCGTCCACATCAAAGTCGAGGATTATGACGTCGTCATGAAAAGGGTATTTATGTTTACCCAGGAGTTCATGTTATGCTCCACCCTCCTTCACTTTAGTCGGGAAGCAAACCTTTCAGCCCTAGCACTTGTTAGCTGAGATGCTTCATCGCGCCTCCACTTTTCCTCCATGCTAACCGAATCCAGGAAAGCTTGGACACGCTGTCGAACGATACTCAAGATGTACAAGGGAATTGGAATGAAGTTTGAGATCCCACCAACCGTATGCCTAATCTACCTGGGGCCAACCGACATCATGTTAGGGGAACGCTTATATGGACGCCTCTTGAACGTAACATGTTCCGAGGACATAGGCTCCATCACTCTCTCAAAAATAGAATTTTGTATCGACGCACTTTTAAGTTAGCTCGATCGAACACGCTTAAATTCCTTAGGGAAAATATAGACTGTTAATATTAGTCTCAAAATGATCACGGCCACACGATTTGGACGCGCAATTCAGCAAGCCTAGACTACTCCTGGCGGAACTAGGTGATCGTCGTATTGACCACCGGCGAGCCCACCAGTTCCCTAGTCGATCAAGTATCATTTAGTTCATTCACAAGCGCTTCAAACGTTAACCCAAACATGAGTGATCGCGCTATTTGAGAATAAGCTCAAACGAGCTATGACCGGAAAAAACGGTCTCAAAACCCATCACATTCGTCCAACTTAGCTGGCCTAGTTGAACGGAGATCGCATCTCGAACGATCAAAGAGGTGTTAATGTGTTCACTGGTGGACCAATTTTCTTCCCGGTCGATTGACTTGCTCAGGGAAAGTCAATAACGCATCAAATCGTTCGATCGAACTAAGGCGGACGCGGCTGCTTTGAAACCCTAAATTGTGATTGCGGAAATATGTCACTGTTGCAAATCGATCATGACCACCCATCTTCGCCAGCCGAATCGAGTGGCTTATATGAAATTTTAGATGACCCAGGAGATGTCACCATACTCACTAACGGCTCGTCTTCACACATGGACGATCGGCCTGTTCAAAGAAAAGACCGGCGTTTTGGTTCGATTGACCAAACTAGGGTTAGCTGCACGGTTTTCCAAACCCTAAAATCAACGACAGCAAGCAGCTGCCGCAAAACCATCTTGTCCGTACAACTTCGCTAGCTTGGTCAAATGTCTTAGATCATATATTAGATGATTGATGGGGTACTTCTATGATCACCGACCACCCCCCTTCTGTGAGGAGCAGTCGACAAAGCAGTAGTTCACCCATAGAGCTACCAAACGATCTCCCAAAGAGCGTCGGTCACGTTCTTCTTTTTAAGACGATCAACTAGCGACTGATTGAGACAAGCTCTAAAACAACGATGCTTCATGCACATCGATTATTTTGAGCTGCTTAAAAGCGATGCTTTACGTGCATCGAATACATACGATATTTTATGTCGGTTTCACAAATAATTTAGTTATTTAACCTAATAGCGCTGCGTGCTATCCTTTGCGGCAAGTCCCACGACTTGACCCATTTACTCAAGACATCAAACATCACAAACTGGGGGATACTTACTGGGGTATTGGTCTGGCGGTTTACAGCGTGCGGCGTGCAACGCGCCCATTACGAGAACGTGTCAGGAAAGGACGGAAGGTTAACAACTATGAGAGTAGTGGGTGAAGATGTGACCACGTGATGATCACCACCTATTACACAACCCCATTACTCCATTACTTAATCTCCTCCACTTCCTACGAGATCAGGGGTGCGCTCCAATGACTTGTATAAATAGGTTTTTAACCTATTTCGACAACAACACAAGTGTTATCAACACAAGTATCCATAAACCATATTCTGATACAAGTCATAAAACAGCCACACCTTCATAATTCAACATTCTGATCTCAAACACCTTATTCGCTTCCCTCCCTAAGATCAACCCTTCTCCTTCACCTTGTGACCGAATTGAATCTGGAATGGCCATTTCTTGGTTTAGGTCAAATTCTTACAGATTGATCTCTCGAACTCAAAATTACTCCTGTGCAGTACATTTGTTTAGGGTTTGAATTCGTTTCTCATCAACACACCCAAATTTACCAAAATCTGCAGAATCGGTTTTTACCCCAAAACAGCTAGTTCATGGGGAGATGCTGAAATATCATACTTAGCCTAAGGTATGCAATAGTGAGACAAGTTAAAGGCTAATAATCAAAGCATGGGACAAGGGTCCTAGTTGATGAGAAAATTATATTGTTGTTTTGGGATTGTAATATGGCACGACGGCAGATGGGCAGCGACAATGCAAGCAATACAATAAGATAGAAATCATTCCATCAGCAAGCATGAGTTGGGTAACTCATGGCCTAATGAAAGACATACACTTTCCAGGAAACAAGCATGCAGTTCAAAGAAATAGTTGGAGACATGTTGGCTTTGAAAGAATGGCATATAGACAGCTAAAAAGTTAGTTATGTTATGTCCAAAGGATAGTTAGACACAGTTGCGTAAATGGTCTGTGCAACTCAATAGTTTTAGTTTAGCGAGTTAGGAAAAGCAAACTTGCATGTTTCTGATTAGGGTATGTAAGATGGCACGTTAAGTATAAATAGTTTATACTTAGCCACATTCAGCGAAATGAGTTCTTGAATAGTTTGCATAATCAGAATTTGCGAGGCATGAAGTGTTAAGTTCGGGTGTCTGATGCAAACAGAAACCCTATGCACTTTATGACATGATTAACGGAGGGCATGAAGGACAACAGTCCAAGGCATGTGACATTAAAATTGATTGAAAATGAAGGCCAAGTCATTTATAAGTCCTTGTAATATTGATTTAGATGCAAAAGGCCAAGTAGGGAGGCGAAAGACTATGGCAATGATCATAATGATCAGTTTGAGAAGAATCATTTTGTGCGTACACTTAGGAGTAAATGATTCAAGTGGAATTCAGGTCTAATTTGGAGGAATTGGCTAAGAAGAATTTCAAGTTTGCATTTGCATATTGATGCATGATTTGGGTAACAACTGAAGTATAGTGCACAATGCTAATGTGTGGCTCAAGCAGATGACATCAATGGAAAATAAGTAAAGCTAAGTGATGCTGATGCTAAAGCATGGAAAGTTGGCTAAAGGTATATTGCGAGAACTAGCAATGATTGCTGAATTTCAGAAAAGGTTCTGACAATGCAGGCAACAAAGGTTCACACAAGTATAGTGTTTATACTCGGTCACGTTCAACGAGGACATTGAACGGATTAGGTGGGAGGTCTATAACCGTTCAGGCAAGTGGCGCACAATGATTGCGTGTTACAAAGTTGCAGGCCAAGTCAGTGTCCGACAATGATTACGCGATACTGCATAGACTGTCAAGTGCTAAGAATGGCATAACCCTGTAGGGACATTGTAGCAAAAAGGTAGTGCTACACTTTAATGACATTTGGCTAAGTAATGAAGCTTATTGGCCGACACAATGAAGCTTCATTGAGGGAAAGGAAAGGCAAAGCCAAAGTGGGAAGATGCAACATGCGATGTTGGCATTAAGGCATATCCGTGGAATTGAGTTGGCCCAAACTCAAGGATGATGAAATCAAGTAAAATAGACTAAGAAATAGTCTATGCGTTAGTTCAAGGAAGGGCCAAATCTTGGACAATGCAAACAAGCTAGTAATGCAAGAGTTGCATTTCTATTGTCAAGAAAAATTGGTTAAGTGAAGCATATAACGTCATGAGCAACTATAATGAGTTTAAGGAATTGTCCTTGATGATTGAAGCACAAGGTTGGTTCGTGCATTAGCTTAGAGTAAGAAGTTGGAAGGGCCAAGACGGCTGAACAAGGGATCAAGGCTAAATTCAGTAAATCGCAACAGTTGTGCAATACAGCTCAAGTGACGGTTAGGAGTTGGTTACGGGCTTCACAAGCATGCCAATCACGTGAGACAAATAAGAACGGTTATAAAGGGAGTTTATAAGCGTGGGACAATGTTTATAACTACTTGAGAACAGGTGTTGAGTGATTGGCTCGAGTTTGAAGAGAAACTGACCAAGGTGGCACTTTATAGGCGGTTATGGAACTGCTCCAAGGGACAGATGGTTGTTCCCTGTGTGTGTACGGTTTTGGCGAGACAAATAAGAACGGTTATAAAGGGAGTTTATAAGCGTGGGACAATGTTTATAACTACTTGAGAACAGGTGGTGAGTGATTGACTCGAGTTTGAAGAGAAACTGACCAAGGTGGTACTTTATAGGCGGTTATGGAACTGCTCCAAGGGACAGATGGTTGTTCCCTGTGTGTGCACGGTTTTGGCGAGTAAAGTTGTTGTATAAATAGTCCTAAAGCATGGGAAATTTGGCATGCTTACATAGGAGAGTGTGAGACTCAAGTAGAGAGTTTTGTAAGGCTAATGATTAGTTCAAGAGGAATAAGTCTGTGTAAGTCCCTAAGTGGACAAGTTTTATATATCTTCCCTTTGATGCAATAAAATGAGATGATTGTGTCATGTTCTAAGTGTTCTTGATTGGCTGATTGTTGTTAGTAATGTATGGAATTGATTGAGGTTATTATGAGGTGCATTTGAGAAGTTAAAGTAAACTGAAAGAAGGCTAAAGACTTCCGCTGGTAAACTGAAGAGTTGGTTATTTGCACTGGTGCAAACTTATAAGGCTGAAGTGCAGGTGGATAAAGTTTTATTCACAGAACCACTAAACTGCCGGATTACACTTTCGTAGAAATTTTTCCGGGACATTTGAAGATATGACACTTGGCTACGTGAAAATTTAAGTGGTGGGATCCGCCAATGTAAACAAAATCACATTCCTTTGTTTTATGACGCCACATTCCAACTCTCACTTTCCTTCCATAGGCAAGAGAAAATATTTCCATCCTTGATCATTCATAATATCTACCAAGTGGGGATCACGTGTAACAACCAATCTTTATTTTATTTTTCTTAATGAAAGTGCAGCAACCAATCAAACTAATTCCTTCCTTCTCCGTGTCCAACACCAAATATGCCATACTCCCAATTATCTTCCTTGATCTTCTATTTAATCATTCACGATGGGAGGGTCGATCAGAGAAAAGAGAAACACCGCGGATTGTATAAGGCGTTATACATCCTTTTTTATTGGAATGATGTTTTCGGGGACATAACATGTTATGTATCCTTTGATGTGGTTTGGTTATGTATTTAATTTTCGAAAATTGTATCTAAAAAAGGTAAACATCTCCGAATTTTTCGTAAAAACTTTAAATTTAATACTGTTGTTTGTACTCATTATATAGATCTCTTTAAATTCTTTCCAACGAAATAAAATTTGTAATCCAAGGAACGGATTTTTAGATATGTTACATTCTAGTTTGCTTGCCAATTATGCCTCTGAAAGAATATGATACATAAGGAGTCATAATAATTGGACTAAAAGGGAGGGGTATACTTGGAAGAAAAATATTGACTACAAAAAAAGACTAACTATCAAAAAGAGGTCTACCATTTCCAAATTTTTTTTATCAAATTGCACATTTGCCTTAAGTTTTACGGAAAAAAGTGACCACAAAAGGGATTCCCTCCCTTCGAGCTCTCTGATCGGTAGTCCAATTGACATATAATCTACTAAAGATATAAAAGGAGAATATGTCCCACTACCTAAAGATATATGTAATTTTATTTTTGGTTGTTTTTAATTTTCAGAAAAGTAGATCTTGGCATGTCAAGACTACTCTTTATTTTTGAGTTTCACATTTTTGAGTAATAAAATTACATGATTTAGAAAAAGAAAAAAAAAGAGAATATGTCCCACTACCATAGTAAGTACATGAAATTCAAGATTTTTTTTATTATTTTTATTTAAATAAAAAAACAAAACAAGTTGCTTTGTTTCCTTTTTGGATGAAATACTCATAATCCAGGTAGGTTTCGCATGTAACAATATAACATGTTTGTATACCATAAGTAAAAGTTAAAAGAAAAAATACTTTGCTTTACAGAAAGTTAACTTTTTTGCTACTAAATGTCTTTCTGAAAGTTACTTCTGAATACGTATCTAAACAAGCTATAATATAACTAGTAATATAGCATCTAAAAATATTTGCTAGTTAATGTCGATCAAATTATTGTGTCTCTAACCACCCAAAAGCTACCATGTATTTAGGATGTTTTTGTTGGTCAAACCTCAAACATATATACCTAGATAATAAAACCAATTAATTCACCAGTCTTGCTGACTAAAAGGAAAAAAGAAAAAGAAAAACTTACTATTGATGTCAAATATGAAAAGTAATTGCTCATTATAGGTGGAAGTGAAGACGGAAATCTATCGAGGAGCATATGGGACCAATCTCAATTTCTCTAAATCATATTATCTTGAACAACTCTGTAGGCACTACATACCCACATATAATTGCTCTCTAGTTCATTAATAAATTCATGTTTCAAAAACAAAATAAACTAATGAGTCTGCTTAGATGTGTGAAAAAAAATAAAAAATTATATCTTATTGTTGTAATGAATATTAGTTATATTTGATGCAGTATTCTTCTTATAGTAATTAGAGAACAAGGCTCTATTTATTACACAGGGAAAGAGAGAGAAACAAAGAGAGGAGGTGGACCAGCTGACAAGCACGGACAATCATGTCCACACATGTGTACCAATGACAAACAGTAAAAATACAGGACAAACTTTGTAAACCTAATACAGTGTTATTACCTCCCACTCAACCTGGAAGTGACTGCAAGGAGTAAATTTTAGCTTGCTTCTAAAGAAAAGAAAATCTAGGACCAACAAATCTTTTTTTGAAGATATCTGCAACCTGATCTAATATAGACAAATACGTAACCTGCAAAGACTTTTTTTTGAACTAGTTCCCTGAAAAAGTGGTAGTCAATAGCAAGATGTTTCATCTGACTATGAAATACATGATTTGAAAAGAATAGACATCACTAATATTGTCACAAGAGATAATTGGATGAGTTTCTGGAGAGAGATGTAAATCCTTGAGTAACTGACAGACCCACACTACTTCAGCTACATTATTGGGAAGAGACATGTATTCATCTTCTGTTGAGCTTCTAGCCACACCATTTTATATTTTGCTTGACCAAGAGATGGGATTAGTTTCAAAAGAAATAGACAGAAACCTTGGTGGGTCTTATAGTATCAATAGACCCATCCCAACTAGCATCACCAAACCCATGGATAACCAATAAACCTTTAGAGAATAACAATCCATAATCAAGAGTGCTCTTAATATATTTCAGAATTATTTTGGTTGTTGTAAAATGAACATCTGTAGGAGCTTGCATATGAAAACAAACCTTATTTACTGTATACCTTATCTTAGGTATGGTCCATGTTAAGTATTGTAATGCTCCAATCAATGACATAAACTCACTTGGATCAGAAAGTAGTGTTATCCAACTTAGATAATTGAGTATTAGGAGAAATGAGGGTGTTGCAGGGCGTGGCACTAGTCATATTGAACCTCTATAGTATATCCAAAGTATACGTTGTCTGACTAAGAAATAATTTGTTTGAATTTCTACTCACTTCAAGACCAAGAAAGAAGTAAACTGACCCTTAATCCTTGATTGGAAAATACTCTTTGATCTGAAAAATGAGAGTTGCATAATATTCATGAGAATTCCTAGTAATGAGAATGTCATTTACATACTCCAGAGTAATGATAATTCTAGAAACATATTTCTGCACAAACAAAGATGAATCAGCCAAGGAGGGTTAAAAACCATGAGAAACTAAAATAATCAACAATTTTTCATAACAGGCTCTCGGAGTTTTTTTTCAAGCCGAGATGGATTTGTGAAGTCTGCATACATGATTTGGCTTTGATTCATCCATGGATTCAGGTGCTTGATGCATATAAATCACTACAGTTAAGCCTCCATGCAAAAAAAACATCACTTATATCCAGTTGGTTGATATGCCAACCAAACTTAACTTCCCAAAAAAGAACTAATCTGGTTGTTTTTGGTTTTGGCTACCGACTAAATGTCTCTAAATAGTCAAGACCCTCTTGTTGATGGAATTCCTTAGCAACTAATCTTGACTTGTATATGTTGGTTAAGCGACATTATGCTTGATTTTAAAACCCATTTTCAACCAACTGTGTTGTAGGATGGATCAGGATCAACTAAAGCCCAAAAACCCACATATCTCAAAGAAGTGAATTCATCCGCCATAGAGTGTTTATATTTTGGATCTTTCTTTTTCTTTGAGAAACAAGTAGGTGCCGGGGTGGGACAGTAGTAGCCAAATTAGCAGGAAAAACTTTGTGTTAAAAATTTTGGGTTTGAAGATACCTACCTCTTGTAAGAATTTGATGAAAATTAGAAGTAGTGGTTAGACAGGTGGAGATATTGAAGTAGAAGTATCTGGAAGTATGTCATATGCATTATGCAGTAGGTGTGTCAGATGCAGGATTTTTATTAGAAATGGCTGATGTAGAAAAAGCATTGTCAGAAGTAGGTGCATAAGGAGTCAATGCAGACATTCACAATGGATAATAATCTTCATTGAAAAAAACATGTTTGGAGAAATACACTTTACCATATAAGGGATCTAAATAAACATATATACCTCTTGTGAAAAAAAAATTATAGACAATGAACACACAATGAATACTAACTGGATGCAACTTATGAGTAGTATATGGTCTTAGCCAAGGAAAATATTATGAACCAAAAGACTTCAAAAAATTGTAATCAGGAGGCTTAGCAAATAATTTCTCAAAAAGTGGTGTAAAGCTAAGACTTTTAGTAGGCAATCTTTTAATTACAAAGTTTGTTGTTTGAAAAGAATCCACTCAAAAGAAGTATAACAACCATGATTAAATCATAAATGTTCTACCAATATCCAAATATGTCTATGTTTGGATTCATTCCATTTTGTTTAGAAGACAGAGACAAGATATTTCATGGGAAATACCATGAATAGACAAAAACTCTTGAGTTCATTGTTTCAGAATTCCCCACGACCATCTATTCTAATTCAGATAATAGAGTAATGTCTCAACTTTTCAATCATGGATTTGAAATGAAAGAAAATTGTTTTAAACTCAGACTTGCCATGCAAAAAAAAAAAAAAATCCAACTGAATCTTGACATCCACTATATTTGCATAGTATTTGATTTCATTAATGGATGTTACATTTTGGACCTCATAAATCCATTTGAAGCAATTCTAAATTAGAATTTGCTCTATAAGATGAAAAACTAAATGGTAGTTTGTAATATCTACCCAACTGACAATCATAACAGAAGAGTAGTGATTTAACAAGTGAAGAAAAATTTAAAACCTGACAAACTTCTGTGCTAAGTAGTTGTTATTATAGAAATACTAAACACAACTTTATTCTGATATGTGTAATTGAGAAACTGAATTGGATATAAACCATTCTTATGATACCCTTATAAAATGATCTTCCCAGATGAGAAATCCTTGACGCCGAAACAAATATAATCAAATGTAATCGAGCAATTATTCTCACCTGTGAATTTGTGAACAGATAACAAGTTGTGAGAAAACTTATGTACCAAAATAAAATTATTCAGAAGTCATAAGTAGATGTGGATTTGCAAGTAGAACCAGTATGGGTGATAGCCATACCTTCACTATTGGATGCCTGAATTTGTTCACCACCTTTATAAAGAGTAGCATATTGAATCTCAGACTCATCATATGTTAAATGATTATTTTCTCCAGTGTCAACATATCATGGATTCTCTCCCATTATACTAGCAGTTGCAAGCATTGCACTTAAATTTTGAGAAGTATAAGAATTTTTATTAAAAAAAATTCAACCTGTGACTATATTTTAATTCAAGATGACCATCTCTATTGCAGACATGACAAATTTTATCATATATAAGAGGTGTAAAAGTACAAGTGGGATCTGGCTTTGCAGAAAAATGAAGCGCAAAATTAGGGACATGGTACATTTGAAAATGATAATAACCTCAAGAAATTCATCAAAAAGAAATAGATCGTGTCCTGTCTTATCCTTAATTTTGCGCCTCACTTCAAATAAGATGGACATGGAATAGATCCATCAATAAATCCAAGAACTTTGAACTTCTTGAGAAGAGGAAGAATTAAATATTTGCAAGTTAAAAAATTATCTTCTTTGAGTTTGTTTGAAGTAACACCAGATATTTGATTGAGAGGAATTTGTGAGATTCTTAATTCGTAATTAAAAGAAAACATAGAAAAGATAATTAAATTTGAAGTAGACCAAATGGAAAATTGATAAAAGATGATCAAGATCGGAGAAATCACCATTAACGGTGGAAGAAAACGGGAGCAGTAACTGCTGATACCATAGTTGTAATGAATATCAGTTGTATTGAATGAATTATTCTTCTTAAGGAAAATACAAAACACATCTCTATTTATTATACACGGAAAGCGAAAGAGAGGAGGTGCACCTAAGGCTCTACCAGGCCCGGTAAAGTTGGACTATTAACAACTTTTGACCTGACGGGTAATTATCTGATTGGACCTAAATCTTAACGGGTCCAAACGAATAATACTCGTCGGATATCCGCAGGTGTCGGACCCGATTGTTGTTTTTTCTTATTCATCTTTTTGGCAAAATTATAAGTATTTGGCTAGTTTTGGCTTTAATTTTATTTATTTTTATATTTATTTCTTACATTTAATCTTATTTAGTACATTGATAATGAAATTATAATAAATTTTTACAAAAATAATTTCGATCCAAACTAAAAAAAGTAAGATACTAAGTTTTTGAGATTTTTCTTATAGTTTTCTTAATACCTAACTGGTACCCGGAATTATTAACGGGTACGACTCTGGATCCACAAATTTAAAAACGGGCCCGACTTTTATAAGTGGATCCGGATCTATTGACAGCCCCCGATCACCTGACAGGCTGGGATAATCCTATCCACACAATGGACCATTGAGAAATAATAAAGATACAGGACATGCTATGTGAACCTGATACTCCCTCCGTACAGTTTAGTCGATAAAATATGATTTTTGTCTTATCCCTTAAAACTTGTTAATTGGTAATTTTCTGCATATTTTTCTAATTTATCCTACCTTAAAATCAGTGGGCATAATATAAAAGTAGTGTAAAAACTAGTAAAAAGTAAGGAATTAAATGAACTTTAAGGGGTATAAGGAAAAAAATACTCTCTATCCCTTTCTTAATATCCGTTTAAATTCCAATTTTATCAGATAAACCCAGACATAAGGAGCACAACTTACCAGAAACTATCTGTTTGATCTTAATAAAATGTTACATCATGATATCATCTTCTTACAAGAAACAAAAATAGATTATGACAAGATTTTTAAGCATGTTAGACCATTATGGTTTTCTAATTCTTCATATGTTTATGGATCTTCATATCCACAAGAAAGGAAATCCCAACGAAACTTTATTAAGACTGTTTGTGATACTTTTAACATCAGTGCACCTTTGATACTCCTAGGTGATTTAAATGTCATAATTCATGCTGATTAAAGAGCTAATTGTTCTGGATCTTCTTCAAGAACTTCTAAAAATGTGCAGATCATTCATGAAACTGGATTACCTGATTTAGGATATCATAGAAGCCCATACACATGGACTAGTGGTAGGAACGGTACTGGTAGGATAAAATATAGGCTGGACAGAGCCCTTATAAACCCAGACCAGTTAATATCTTTCCCTGATGTTGTCCTAAAATATTTACCAATTTTAGGATCTGACTATTGTCCAATTTTTTTGGACTTCTACCCTAACGAGACTGGTACGTCTATAAATTGGAATTTTTTTGAATGCTGGTTAAGAGAGGCCTCTTGCAAAGAGAAAATAAGTACTTCTTGGTCTAACATTATGCAAGGATCTGCTGCTTTAAGATTAAACAAAAAACTAGATACTACTAGGAGAGATTTTTCAAAATAGAACAAGGATACTTTTGGTAACATCTATGATAGAATTAGATCCTTCAAGAAGAACAACCATTTTGCAGCAGTCAACAACCAGTGAACATATCACCTATCAAATTAAACAGATAGAAAATGATATAAATGAATGACATGCATATGAAGAAGTGTCATACAGGAAAAAGTCAAAGGATACAATTGAAAATGCGGGGGTACAACAACCACACCCAATAATGCGTTTGGAAATCTGAGAGGACTTACTCCAATATACTTTCTAGAGAATCAACTAGAAAGTCAGACTCAATCTAGATAAGAGTATATACAAGAGTCTATATCTATAACTCTAAATTCAATCTGCAATCAGCAAATAGAAATTTGCGAGCCCGATTGAATATAAGAGTGATGAGTGCTAAAAAGTGCATATTTCTATATATTTTTCTTGGCATTTAACTCATCTTTTGTGCATTAATTCTACATTTTATCCCATATTCTGTATTTTCATTGTTTTCAAGAATAAATATTTTTATTAATTAATTTTGCATTTTTAGGTACCAAATAAAGTTTGGATGAATTGCGGAGCGGAAAAGAGCAGAAAAGTGGTGGAAGCCAAGAGGAATCACACAAGGAAGCCGCGAAGAATGTTGTGCGCAAGACCAGAAGGCTAGAACTGGGCTTGAAGAGGAAGAATTGTTCTTAAAGAAGAAATGGGCTTGGCATACCCAAGGCCCAAAACCCTCACCCAAATCCATTTCCTATATCCATACACGTTTCCCTTTATAGCCGTCAGATTGGATCATCTCAGCATCCTATGGTCGCAGCATCGCCAGTACATCAAAGTTTGAAGATCCTGTCTAACACTACAACACCTAACTCCATCTTGAGCCATCAGTTTCGTTGTATCAAGAATCCGACGGTCGATACCAGCCTCTTCACTTGTAGCCGTTAGATCGATCTATCATTTCCGCATCCCACGGCTCAGCTTTGTGAATCTTCGAGACTTGATGCATCCGCTCAACACCCAAACACCTAATACCTATACCCATCAACCAAACACTACCCTAACCCCTAATCCCGTCGACCTTCTCTTTCTTCTTCCCCCTTCTTCTCTTCTGCAACTCCATGTCTAGCGCCACCAACTCCACTGCCCCGTCGCTGCCACCACCACCAACCCTTCACGATCTCTCAAATCACTAACCCATCACTACCCCCATCATTATTACCACTTTCACCAACTCTATGTCCTTCTAATTTCTCAATTTCACGCCTCACCCATGTCAGGAACCCTAGAGGTGAAATTGATAAATTAGGTCGGAATAGAGTTGCAATCAGGGCATGGGAAGAGCAGGAGAAGACGAATAAGAAGCATGGGTCGACGAATTTGATTGCTATCAGTGTTTAGGTAAAGTTTAATTTCAACTTTTTTGAAATTCTGTGAAATTAGGTATTTGGGGGAAACTCATGTAAACTATATATAGGGGATGTGTGGGAGGATTAGAACTCATGCGTGGGTTAGCCAGAGCTCAACCTTAGAGGCCTGGACTAGCCAGTGCTCTCTATTGTTAGTTTCAATTACGATTTCAGTTTTTAGCATAATTTCATGTTCAGTAGAACTCAATTACATTTGTTCACAATGTTTGTTATGTTCTAATCCATTCTGCTAGGGTTAGATGGAGCCCTTAATATTTTGCTAAATTGATTCATGTTTTTAGTGGTGTTATTGCTGTACTTAATTGCTTAAGGGTAGATTTCATCTTAGTTCCACAACATATTACTTTCACCATGTATGTCATGCATCCTTGGTAGTTTGATCAATTCTATGTTGTTGTGCTGTAAATCATGCTTAAAATGAATAGATTTATCTTTTGATTAGTTGTACTTTAATCAGACAATTAATACTTGTGATAAATACTTTTTACCAGAGACAATGACATCACTGTAACTGAATTACTTAGCTAAGATTAGGTGGTGGACTCCAAAATCCTAGCAATCTCCATATCCACACTGAGCTTTAGCTTTTGTCTTGACACTTTAGGTTCGAATTCAATTAAGAAACATAGAAAATCAACACAGCTCCCTCCTTGTCCCTGTGGACTTCCCCTTCTTATTCACTCACTACAACAGACCATGTATACTTGCAGGTCTAAGTTGTAGGTTATTTCAAAACCCTACCAAGTTTTTGGCGCCGCTGCCGGGGACTCGGTTAGCGGCGTTGTTGTTGTTGTTTTTGTTCTACATTTGTTTGTTGTTCTCTGCATTTGTTTGCTGTTGCAGGTCTTGTTGCTGGCTAGCCTTTGCTAGCTAGCTAGCTAACTGTTGCCTGTTGCTGCTAGACCTTTCTTAACCTTGCTGTTGGGCCTTGGTCCTCCCTGTGAAGCATCATCTTGCATATCTTCTTGCACTGCATACATTTGCATAAGCATCATTGTGTAACTGCATCTTAGTCTCACTTGCTTCTGTGCATTTAGTGTAAGCATTTAGCTGGTCTTGCATACTAAGTTCTTGCATACTTTTTTTGCATTACCAAGTCATCTTAGCTTGTTCATCTTCATTGCTTTTCTGAGCTAGTCCTTAGCTAGTTCCTATTGTTTTGCATATTGTTCTCACCCGCTGCTGCTGAGTGCTGTGTAGCCCTGCTTCTACTTGTTGTTGTTGTACTGCTGCCTGCTAGGCTGCCCTGGTGCAGTTGGAGTGAACCTGGTACAGCTAGCCATTCTTGCTGGTGCTGCCTTCTCCAAGCTGCCTGGTGCTGTTGGGTTGACCCAACTGGGCTTCTGTTGTAAAGCCAAAGGAAAGCCAAAGCCCAACTGGGCCTCTCCAACAAAAGTTTAGGAAGATCCAAAGCCCAACTGGGCTTTCCTCCAAAAGGGTAAGCCTAAACCCAAACCCAAATTTGTTGGGCTTGTAATTTTTTTGGTTTGTATTGTTATTCACTTTTGGGCTTGTAATTGTAATTATCTTTTTGGGCATGTAATAATTATTTTAATTTTATTTCTTTTATTTTTTTTTTAATTTGGGATTGTAATAATTTTAGTTTTATTTTTATTTTCTTTTTTTTTGTGGGTTTGTAATAATTAGTTTTATTTTTATTTCTTTCTTTATTTGGGCTTGTAATTTAGTTGT